>NC_064641.1:665943868-666246898 GCF_023864345.2 Schistocerca serialis cubense | reverse complement strand
AGGAAATGAGACATTCAAGGTAGTAGATGAGTTTTGCTATTTGGAGGGTCAGATAACTGATGATGGTCGATGTAGAGAGGATATAAAATGTAGACCGGCAATGGTAAGGAAAGCGTATCTAAAGAAGAGAAATTTGTTAACATCAAGTATAGATTTAAGTGTCAGGAAATCTTTTCTGAAACTATTTGTAAGGACGATAAATAGTTTAGACAAGAAGAGAATAGAAGCTTTTGACATGTGATGCTGCAGAAGAATGCTTAAGATTAGATGGGTAGATCACATAACTAATGAGGAGGTACTGAACAGAATTGGGGAGAAGAGAAATTTGTGGCACAACGTGACTAGAAGAAGGGATCGGTTGGTAGGACATGTTCTGAGGTATCAAGAGATCACCAATTTAGTACTGGAGAGCAGCGTGGAGGGTAAAAATCGTCGATGGAGACCAAGAGATGAATACACTATGCAGATTCAGAAGGACGTAGGTTGTAGTAGGTACTTGAAGAAGTTTACGCAGGATAGAGTACCATGGAGAGCTGCATCAAACCTGTATTTGGACTGATGACCACAACAACAAGTACTTCTACCTGCCTGTTATTAAGAGGCAAATAAGTATCAGCCAGTATCAGTTCTGGCGCACGGCATTAGTCGATGTTTAATTTACTACAGCTTGTCCATTGGCTTTCTTGTTACGCGAATGTTATCAGGCTTAGTTTTAAGAAACGTGTGACTTACGTTTAATTGTCGGGCCCTTGTAGCTGAGTGGTCAGCGGGACAGAATGTCATAACTAACAGCCCGGGTTCGATTCCCGGCTGGATCGGAAATTTTCTCCGCTGTGGGAACGGGTGTTGTGTTGTCCTTATCATCATAATTTCATCCCCATCGATATGCAAGTCGCCGCAGTGGCGTCAACTCGAAACACTTGCACCAGACGAACGGTCTACATTCTTCTTCAGGTCATGTATGTCGTGTCTTTATTTTGTTCAAGAGGTCTCTATAGAAATTTTAATTTTTGTAAGGACGCACTGTCCGTTCTGAACTTGGCCTGGACTGTGTACGTGCCAAGGAACCGTAGAATTTAAGGCAACTGACTCGGGATTGGCTTAGTCATTGTTCCAGGAGAATTTGGTACACCTATCTACTTCTGAGTCAACTGTAAGTGGTGTCTTTACCTGTTAGATGACTGAAATTTAGAATACAGCTCCGTAAGAAATTGCATTAACTATTGGGAGCGTAATCATTTTTTATTATAATCTCGGCTCCGACTTGAGCTTGCAGTTATAGGAATTTATTTGTGGTGCAGGGAATTTCGTAAGACTACTTATAGTCTGGCATCGGCGCTGTTTACCTATCCTTGTGAGGCCCACTCTCTCTGGAGTCCAGTCGACTTACATAGCCGCCTGTTTAAGCGATTCTGTGCACAAGCTCGCGCTGCCCGTCTTCTGGAGTGTTATTTCTTCCAAGTGCAGGCGTAGGTTTTAATGCAGCTGTTTAAAGTTAATGTGATATTTTATAGCAGTTGATTGATTGAAAAATGGTTCAATTTTTATAGCCTTATTGCTTCAAGTTATTTAAACATTTTACTAGTAGTTGAGTTCTCAAGAGTCATTCTTACTTAATGTAAATTTTAATTATTTGAATAGTATTGTGGAACCGTGTAAGCATTACTGTCATGGCTATTTTATGAGGAAATCTTTGCTCTCCTTCTTTGGTCAGTTGGTACTTTAGTATAAGTTGTTTTTAGCAGTAGCCTATTGTATGGCCAATTCGTTTTTATTAAATTTTTTGTGTGTGTGTTCAAATGAGTGTGAAAGCTTGTGGGACTTAAGTGCTAAGGTCATCAGTCCCTAAGCTTACACACTACTTAACCTAAGTTATCCTAAGGGCAAACACACACACCCATGCCCGAGGGAGGACTCGAACCACCGCCGGGACCAGCCACACAGTCCATGACTGCAGCGCCTTTGACCGCTCGGCTAATCCCGCGCGGCTAAATTTATTTATTGGTGCCTTCTGCTCACGAAGTTTTGGTAATTTTTCTGGCTGTTTAAATTTTGATTGAAGTTTTTATCATTAGCCTTTTATGTTTTGGTATGGCAAACAGTGACTGCGTACGATTCATAATTGACATTTTCGGGCATCACTGATTATTGTTAAGAGTTCAAATAAATCGTTGTTTACTTAAATTCTTAATTGTATTTAATGTAATTGTCTGTGTCCAAAGCAAATTTGTATGCTGTCCCAGTGAATGAATTGTGCCAAATCCGCATTGGTCCAGACCTTCCTGGGCAAATGAAGAGACCGTAATTTCACATCTCAACCATAGCAAAGTGTAGCTCATGCTTGGTCGTACTACATTCGTGAGAGGCTATATATATTTTCATCCGTACCTTGGCTAAAAGGCCGGGGTCCTGTAATAACCTCGTTTGGCTGTAGAAGCCGCCGGGCTTTGCGTCACCGAAATACGTTCATCCTGTGAAGTGCTGATCGTGGCGCCGCTGTTTAAATACCGGTTTCCGCGTCACGACTAGAGGAACGCGACGTCTTGTTTACATTAGGGTCGACACGACGCATGCTCAAAGATACCGTCATATTAGGCTTTCTGTCAGTTCAGTACGATAACTAAACATGGATGTAGAACAAATGAAGCTGAGTTACGCCGTGCAATTAATTCAAATGTGAGGGCTTTTTTTTTTTTTTTTTTTGTTTTTTTCTTTTCAAGCACCGATTACACTGAGGTGACAAAAGTCTTGGGATAGCAGTATGTACACATCCATACGTCGGAAGTATTTCGTACACAGTCCGCAGCTCGTGGTCGTGCAGTAGCGTTCTCGCTTCCCGCGCCCGGGTTCCCGGGTTCGATTCCCGGCGGGGTCAGGGATTTTCTCTGCCTCGTGACGACTGGGTGTTGTGTGATGTCCTTAGGTTAGTTAGGTTTAAGAAGTTCTAAGTTCTAGGGACTGATGACCATAGCTGTTATGTCCCATAGTGCTCAGAGCCATTTGAACCATTTCGTACACAAGTTAAAAAATGGCAGTGCTCGGGCGGAGCTGCCATTCGTTCAAAATGGTTCAAATGGCTCTGAGCACTATGGACTTAACATCTGTGGTCATCAGTCCCCTAGAACTTAGAACTACATAAACCTAACTACCCTAAGTACATCACACACATCCATGCCCGAGGCAGGATTCGAGCCTGCGACCGTAGCAGTCACGCGATTCCGGACTGATCGCCTAGAACCGCTCGGCCACACCGGCCGGCTGTTATTCGTACTCGGGTGATTCATATGAATACGTTTCCGACGTGATAATGTTCGCACTACGGGAATTAAAAGGCTTCGAACATGGGATAATAATTGGAGCAAGACGCATGGAACATTCATTTCGGAGACTCACGGTGCCATGGGAGCGCCGAGAATACCAAGTCTCGTGCATCACGGACAGCGCAGTGGGCGATGGCCTTCACTTAACGACCGAGAGCAATGGCCTTTGCGTAGAGTTGTCAGTGCTAATAGAAATGTAACACTGCGTTAAATAACCTCAGAAATCAATGTGAGACATGCAACTGGCATATCTGTTAGGAGAGGCCGGCGAAATTAGGTGTTAAAGAACTATGACAGCAGACGACCACTGCACGTGACCATATCGGTTGGACCCTAGACGACTGGAAAACAGTGTCTTCTTCGGATGAGTCCCATTTTACGTTGCTAAGATCTGGAGGTACGGTTCTAAGCCATGCACCGAAATTGTCAATGAAGCACTTTGCAAGCTGATGACTCCATACTGGTGTGGGCTGTGTTTTCATGGAATGTACTGGGTTCTCTAATCCAAGGAACCGATGGTTGACTGGAAGTGGTTCTATTGCGCTACTTGGAGACCAATTGCAGCCACTCATGGACTTCGTGTTCCCAAACAGCTGCTGAATGTTTATGGATGACAATGCACCATGTCACCGGTCCACAGATGTTCGTGGTTGGTTTGAACTTTCTGGACAGTTAAAAAAAATTTGAGGACGCAATCGAGAAGTCAGTTAGTGCACAAAATCCTGTACCGGCAACACTTTCGCAATTATGGTTGGCTATAAAGGCAGCATGGTTCAATATTTCGGCAGGAGACTTCCCACGACTTGCTAAGTCAATGTCGCGTCGAGTTGATGTACAACTCCAGGAGACAGGAGGTCCCACACGCTATTAAGAAGTACATTATGACTTTCGACTCCTCAGCGTAAAAGTACGGTAAAAATCCAAAGTGACCCAGATTTCGACAAGATGCGTTTCATGTAAGAAGGAGCTCGACCCCATCGAAGTAGCTGAATGTCATGGAGGAACACTTTGGGGACCGCGTCCTGCTCTGGGGTACCCAAAGACCATTGGCATACGCCTAGATTTGCCACCGTATTCTCAGGATCTTAACACATGCGAGTCGTTTCTATGGGGCTATATTAAAGGTGTACAGAAATAACCCCAAAAACATTGCTGAACTGAAAACAGCCATTCAGGAGGTCATCGAGAGTATCGATGTTCCGAAACTTCAGCGTGTCATGCAGAATTCCGCTATTCGTCTGCGCCAAAACATCGCCAATGATGGCATGCATATCGAATATACACTCCTGGAAATGGAAAAAAGAACACATTGACACCGGTGTGTCAGACCCACCATACTTGCTCCGGACACTGCGAGAGGGCTGTACAAGCAATGATCACACGCACGGCACAGCGGACACACCAGGAACCGCGGTGTTGGTCGTCGAATGGCGCTAGCTGCGCAGCATTTGTGCACCGCCGCCGTCAGTGTCAGCCAGTTTCCCGTGGCATACGGAGCTCCATCGCAGTCTTTAACACTGGTAGCATGCCACGACAGCGTGGACGTGAACCGTATGTGCAGATGACGGACTTTGAGCGAGGGCGTATAGTGGGCATGCGGGAGGCCGGGTGCACGTACCGCCGAATTGCTCAACACGTGGGGCGTGAGGTCTCCACAGTACATCGATGTTGTCGCCAGTGGTCGGCGGAAGGTGCACGTGCCCGTCGACCTGGGACCGGACCGCAGCGACGCACGGATGCACGCCAAGACCGTAGGATCCTACGCAGTGCCGTAGGGGACCGCACCGCCACTTCCCAGCAAATTAGGGACACTATTGCTCCTGGGGTATCGGCGAGGACCATTTGCAACCGTCTCCATGAAGCTGGGATAAGGTCCCGCACACCGTTAGGCCGTCTTCCGCTCACGCCCCAACATCGTGCAGCCCGCCTCCAGTGGTGTCGCGACAGGCGTGAATGGAGGGACGAATGGAGACGTGTCGTCTTCAGCGATGAGAGTCGCTTCTGCCTTGGTGCCAATGATGGTCGTATGCGTGTTTGGCGCCGTGCAGGTGAGCGCCACAACCAGGACTGCATACGACTGAGGCACACAGGGCCAACACCCGGCATCATGGTGTGGGGAGCGATCTCCTACACTGGCCGTACACCACTGGTGATCGTCGAGGGGACACTGAATAGTGCACGGTACATCCAAACCGTCATCGAACCCATCGTTCTACCATTCCTAGACCGGCAAGGGAACTTGCTGTTCCAACAGGACAATGCACGTCCGCATGTATCCCGTGCCACCCAACGTGCTCTAGAAGGTGTAAGACAACTACCCTGGCCAGCAAGATCTCCGGATCTGTCCCCCATTGAGCATGTTTGGGACTGGATGAAGCGTCGTCTCACGCGGTCTGCACGTCCAGCACGAACGCTGGTCCAACTGAGGCGCCAGGTGGAAATGGCATGGCAAGCCGTTCCACAGGACTACATCCAGCATCTCTACGATCGTCTCCATGGGAGAATAGCAGCCTGCATTGCTGCGAAAGGTGGATATACACTGTACTAGTGCCGACATTGTGCATGCTCTGTTGCCTGTGTCTATGTGCCTGTGGTTCTGTCAGTGTGATCATGTGATGTATCTGACCCCAGGAATGTGTCAATAAAGTTTCCCCTTCCTGGGACAATGAATTCACGGTGTTCTTATTTCAATTTCCAGGAGTGTATAATAACCTAAATTCAGATGTCTGTGGTGACGTTTTCATGTTGAATGAAGTACGTGCACCTCGTACTTTGTAACTAATTTGCGTTTTCTTCATTTAGTTTAATAAATGTCACCCTCTATACAGAGGTGCATGTAGATGCAAACGGGTTTTTGCTTTAATCCATCGTTCTCTGGATGTTATGTGAGAAGAGTGCGAGTTGAGTTTCAGTGTCCAATGTTTCAGGAAACCTTGTTGGTTAGCATTGATGAGGTGATTGTGTTGGATCTGCCTTATTGTATTTGAGCTCATATGTTCTAAGACTCTTTAACACATGAAGTCAATGGCGCTGGACAGTACCGTAGAATCTGGAATTCTGTCTGAACTGGTGCTGTGTTCAGTCCTGGCGAGTCAAGCTACTTCGTAACGCCACTGACACCAATATCTACATCATTCAACTACGCAGTGATGCGAGAATTGAACTGGAATAGTTGTATCTTCTTTTGTGGAAGGACATTCGGTCATGGAGCTGCTTGTTTCTACTATTACTTTACTGTTCTCAAATTTAGGTACCGTACCATCCATGAGTGTCTGGACACTATGGTGAGGTTCAAGCCTTTACACATGACCAGAATTTCTTGGGGGTTTAGTGGAGATTTTCCGCAGGATCATGCTACAACAGTCAATGGCGTCTTCGCGCACGCCGCTTTAGACATCGATATTAATTTTGTTCAGTTTCTCTCTAGTTGCAACCCTACTTTTGTTTTAGCTTGTTTCGAAGTAGTCACTGTTTCCTTAATACTTTTTTCTCAGAGACTGTCTACCATAGAGGGTGAATCTTGTCATATACCAGTGGTCAGTTCTGAGCGCACAGTAGCTGATAAACATGCCTAGAGGAATAGAGTCTTCCACCAAGCGTAAAATGTATGCTGTCATTCTGATTTCATGCAGCCCACATAGCGTAACTATCATGGGTGGCAGCAATGTGCTTAGATATTGCAGCAACTCATTGCAGCTGTAACAAATACGCCCCTGCGGCGTTTTCGATCACCCATCATACATCACGGACATTGTTCCCTGTGATTCTCGTCTCTTTGCTCACGTAATCCGCTGGCTATGAAGACGATTGCCTTCGATGACGAGAGTATTGCGAAGTTGGTACATCGGAGAGGCGACTAGGCAGAAGTAGCTGTAAGGTGTAGCTAATTGTAGCAAAGAGAATACTTTTTTATTTCAACTCTGGTTTCCATTCTGGACCATTCAGACCTTGGAAAAAGTAACCTTCTGTACAGCAGTCGAATCATTTATTCAGCTGAATTTTATATACCAACTGTCATTGACAAGACTTGGCAGTCGTGTCTGATTCCTGTCTGTTAGGTTCAGGGCTAGTTCAAGAAGATTTTTCACACACAAACTATTTATTACATGCGTCGTCCCACCGCTCCCATCCCTCCGCCAACCACTTGGGTTTTCCGCAAAAGATATTTCATTTCACGCCCTTCCTTCCTCCCTCATACATTAGTTGTAGTTACTAGGGCTCTCGGTAAGATCTATAAAAGCAAATATAGATCCAGTGAGAGAAAAAATTGGTAGTTTTCGCTACTATTTGTGATACATCCTATTATGAAATGCTGCACTAGGGACGCCACTGTCGCCTTCTAAGCTTAGCGCTCCAAGCGGCCGCTTGCGCCGCTTGGGCCTTAAAGCGGCCCTGATTAGGATCTTTTCACGTCCACTGTCCGTATACCATGTCGCATGACTGCAAGATGTGCACCATTCTTTGAAGACAAGCTGAACAGTTGGCGTCACTACACCATTACATCGGGCCTCTTAATCGAGGGACACCTCCGAGCGTGATAGCACCTTTCCGCCATTCTGTCGCTTTTGCAAGTAGACCCATATCACCGCTTTGTTTTCAGAAGCCATTGGCGTATGGAAACCGTCTCACTGCCATGACATAAGTTAGCTGTAGAGCAGTGCCGGCCAGAAATTCTGCACGCGTGCGGTGCTGCTGCTGCACATGTGCAACTTCCGGGTCACAGCGTGGACGCCGCAGCCGTCAGCGTTCATGTAGTGCATGTTTCTACGCACAGACGTCGCTCCTCTGTTACACAAAGTGCGTTATCGACACCTCGTATGTATATCACAACCTGTGCTGTATCTGTAAGATCTGTAGCTTCATCGAGCGCAACAGAGAAAGCAACAAAGTATTTAGCCTTATTTATTAGCTGCCTGTGCACATCGCCGGCCATAGCACTGATACGTCTTGTCACTGTTTGTTTGGATAGACTGATTTCTTGAAACCTGATTACGTTCGTGGGACGCACAAGTTCTTCAGCATCAATCAGACACCCTTTCACAAACTCCCCCTCGGAAAAGGGTTTCCCAGATTGTGCAGTTCTTAATGCGATTTTAAAACTTGTTCGCAGTGAAGATTTAGTGTGGTTGTCATTCTGGAAAACTGAAAACAGTACATTGTACAGCGTACAGTAAAACAGACATAAATGTAACACAATAAACTAAGAGTTCAAGAAGTATCAGTTACTTTGACGTACTGTAAAATCGAGTCGATGTGTCTCATCCATTTTCTGAAGGACGTTTAATTTTGCTTGCCGTTCTTCACTGTTGACTACACTAGACTCGTCTTTGTGATATGTATTGTAATGTCTTTCAATTGAAAGCTTACGCTGGACGCCTATTATTCGGCGGTACAGCAAACACTGTGAGTTTTCACCGACGGCTACAAAAAAGAATTGCAGTCCGCAGTCGCTTTTAAACGACTGAGAACATAGATCTCCCGTCCTTTGCTTTTTCACAGTACTTGCCATTTCTCAGTACTTCTCTGTTAAGGTTACAGTCAGCAGGGGTAAATGAGACTGTATATGTTGCGCTCTTGCTTGTACCACAGGGAAGCGGAGCCGCCGCCGTTCATTTAGGACACATGTATAATAACAGATGTCGCTGTCGCACACGTGCGCACATGTGCAGCACTTCCGCACGTCTGCACACTGTGCAGCGTTTGGCCGGCCCTGCTGTAGAGATTCACGTGACCTCCTAGTAGCGGCTCTGCGCCATCTGCACCGCTCATAAGCGACCACAATTATCTACTGAGAGACTGTCTAAGATTATGTGGGGTGCATTTACCACTTTGTCCATCTTAGACTAATTTACTACAGAAATATATAGCCTGAAATCTTATGATTGTCACTGCTGAATTACTTGACGTTGAAGTAGAAATAAAGCATAGTTGCATTTTATTGATAATTCCGAAAAAGTGGTTCAAATCACCCTGAGCACTATCGGACTTAATAGCTGAAGTCATCAGTCTCCTAGAACTTAGAACCACTTAAACTTAACTAACCTAAGGACATCATACATATCCATGCCCGAGGCAGGATTCGAACCTGCGACCGTAGCAGTCGCGTGGTTCCAGACTGAAGCGCCTAGAACCGCTCGGTCACACCGGCCAGCGATAATTCCGAAATACATTGTCGACAGTCCAATTATCTCTTCTAAGTTATGTGGAAGAATTCCGTCTCCACTTCGGCTCAAAATGTTCTAAATTTTTTTAACACAAAAGAGACACAGTCCCACAGTAGCAGAATGGCATTTTATGAATTACTGGAAAAGCGGACGTGCTACTGTGATGCTGAAATTTGAACATGCACACTTTCTCATGTCAGTGTTACACTTCCTAGAAGGAAATTTTATATCTTGTCGGATTATCTCCTACATCTGGTTTCCATATGGTGCAGGGTGCAGGAACATTCTTGATCCGGCACATCTCTAGTTTCTAGACCGTTTACATGCGACGGTGGTGTCACCGAGGACGAGACGCTGTGCGGAATGAGCTGGAAGTGGACATAACAGGGGTAGTTCGGTGACCCATGTGTCTGGCCTGGTAACGGAAGGTGAACTTTCGGCAGGCACGAAATAACAGTGTTGCTGTTTGGAGGTTTAACCCTTGTTGGATAGGCGTTGGCTTGGCGCTACTAATGCGGACGGAATGGGAAACGACTATCAGGCGTATTGCATCAATTGTGCAGCTGCCATTCATGGAAGAGGAGCGGTACTCCTATCTGGACCTGTAACTGAGTTTTACGGTATGTTTTTCGGTGATAAAGTGTTGAGTGTTTTAAACTCTACCAGTTGTTATTCGTCCGTTGTTTTTGTGAGCTATAAGTGTCCGTGTTCAATCCGTATACCCGAACGTTATTTCCAATAGCTTAGTAGCGATATTCGCGGGCGGCGGCTCCGTTGGGTGTGTAGATATCATTCAGTAATAGTTGTTACCAATTACACTCTCCCCCCATTTTGTGCAAGGGTCTATGGTTAATTATTCTTACGTTGTCTGAGACTCTTGTAACTATGAAACCTGAGATCAAACTGTTTCTCGTTAATGTACAATTATTTCCAAAACTAAACTACTTTCTTTATTGATTGTCTGAGGCCTTATTGTGTTATCATCTAAGGCGTCCATGTGCATCTGAATTGTAAATGGTGTCGCTGAGACGTAGTTGAATATTTATACTGTCGACTGCCATTGTACTAGTCCTAGCTGCTGTATTATGCTTCTGGCAGTTTTGTTGCTGAATGACAACTCCATATTACTTATTAGTGTATGCTCTTCTATGTAATTATTCTGGAGTTATTTGTTTGTTACAGTAAATTAGTATCTGAGTCGCGCATCTATCAGTAAACATCTGTGAATGTGCTTTATGCTGCGGAATTAATTTATATATGGCAACAGGTAAATTTACTTTATATATGTGGTCGCTGATTCCGTTTTAATCGTTTGATTAATTCAATTGTGTGATTTTGTTAACTATCTGTTTTGGGTATTCAATGAAGTATTAGCTAATTTACGGCTCTATTTAATTAAGTGGCCTTTAACTATCAAAATCTTGAATTAACTTTCATCATTTATGGTTTATTATCATTAACCTGTTTTGTACACAGATTTGTGTTTTTATATTTCTTAAAATTCAGGAAAATCTTCAGTTCCGCTGTCCCTCTATTTAAATCAGTTTATTCTTTTTTGTGCGTGGCCGTTGAGCTAAGATTTAACTGTCAGAGGTTTTAATTATTTTTGAAGAATTGATTTTGTGAATTATCAAACTCTGATCAAGAAAAAGAACGTAATGTTGGCTTTGGTCAGCAATATAATGTGCATTTCAAATATCTTGGCTTTAAGAAATGTATCAAAGCGTTATTCTGCACCTCATCTATGCTACCCTCGCTTCATGCAAGTATTTGGTACAATATTGCTGATTGCACACTATTCATTTCAGCTTCGTGGACGGCTGTCCTTTCTGTGCCCAAGGTGGTCAGCTGTCTCCCTTAGGAGGGAAGCCCTGCACGCCATCCGTTTGTTGTCGTATTTTCAATGTTCGTGTGTCGTAGTTTCTGAAGCCGGACTGAGGACCAGCCCCCATTTTCGAAAATAAAAGTTTCAATCCACCTAAAGACAATACTAAGGCTGGCCGTAGGTGAGCGGATTTGATCCAGGTCTGGTCAACATTCCTCTCTTTCGAGTTGCAACGAGGCGGGTTTTGCTGTGTTAGCACACCCGCAATAAGAGTGATAACGTTGTTTAGCAGCACGGTTTCTAATCTACTATTAGTGTGTCAGAAAATCGTCCGCGTGGTGTATGTTACTTAAAACTGTACCATTAATCTTAATTCCTGTGTAGAGATATTCTGATGCTTTTAGAAAAACGTAAATCAAGAATTGATGGATACAATGTTATAACTGCTATATCGTGTTTCACTAAGTTTCCTCCTTCAATGGCAGAATGTATTGCAGGCGCTTGTTGTAATCTATCACTATTCCCAGATTCACTAGACGTTATTGTTGTCGTGTTATTACACAGGAGAGAGGGAAGATAGCAGGTTTGTGGTCAGTCTGCAATTTCCGAGCGATGAGGAGCAACTACCGAAAGACAAATTCCCAGTGGTCAGGCTGTTGATTTGGATGAGCGCAAAACACTGTCACAGGACATCTACGAGAGACACTGGTTTTGGGACTCGACAGGGTGCTTGCAGCACTAGCCTCATAGAATTCAGGGGTCTGGTTAATACTTTTATTTGCGGTCAGGCTAACTATTGCAATGGAGGCTAGTTCTAAAGATTAGAAAAAGCAAAGGAGGCAACTAGTTGCACAACAGAAGTCAATGACTGAAGCCACGGGCGCAGGTACCAGCAGAAATAGCAAACACCAGCAGCACTCTTAAGTACGAACTTGAGAATAGCACTCCCAGTGAAGAAAACCGACATTTCGGAGCTTACCGAGGCTGGCCACGAGCGGCACGGACCAGACGTCCCAGCGATCTGGCTGACAACACCCTCTGAATACAAAACCGTGGGTTATTAAAGAAGCGTTACGGCCCAGCATTTCTCCCTTCCTATAGTCGACCCACCAATCCACTTAACAAGCTTCGGCGTATCTGGCGAGTCGTTCTGCGCCTCCATATTTAGATTCCGCCCTCCTCCAACTCAGTAGGTAGGGATCCTTCTGGATTTTACATTAACAAACTCCATGTTCGGTATCAACATTGTTCACTTGAAAGCTAAACTCACACTCCTATTATGGCCAGCAACAACAGTGTTTTATGACACTCAGCCCGCCAGTCGTCCTTCTGTAGGTGGGGACTCCTATGGTAGTAGTCTAGCTTGTGTAAACCCACTGACGTTACAGAACTGAGGAGCAAGTATTAAGCTTTCTGCCTGTGCTAAGACTTGCCTTTTGGTGACCGTCATCTCCAATGACGCCTTACGACAGCGATTCGGTGGTGGACGGTGTTATCGGTGAAACTTCTCCCCTGGGACAACTGCCCAAAGCGTCTGCAATTTTCACGGCTCTGATCTTACAATTTATCTCCGGTAACCTACATGCTCCCACTTTTTCCGGCTCTCTGCAGTGTGTCTGTGATTTCTTACCTTGACCTTAAGCGTAACCCCGGCCGGTGTGACCGAGCGGTTCTAGGCGCTTCAGTCTGGAACCGCGCGACCGCTACGGTCGCAGGTTCGAATCCTGCCTCGGGCATGGATGTGTGTGATGTCCTTAGGTTAGTCAGGTTTAAGTAGTTCTAAGTTCTAGGGGACTGATTACCTCCGAAGTTAGGTCCCATAGTGCTCAGAGCCTTAAGCGTGACAACTTACAAGTCATTCTGTCGTCAACATATGACATCTCCCCCATGTGAAAAGTTTGTTGACAATTATTTTGCAGCACATTTGTAATCTGTCTTCCGTTGCAGTTAAAACATCCTAGTCCTAGAAACAAATTATAGACATTCTTTGTTAATGAATTCAGTTTTCTTTACGTTTATACTTTGTATAGTCCGTATTTCAATTCACTTTTGGTCACTTTTAAACATCAGCGTAAAACAATATTTCATTTTTCACTGAAAATTATATACACATAGATACATACCCACAGAAGCATCATCGTAAAACATTGGTTCATTTTACATGAAGGTAAACGTTACGTAGAATATACATTTAAATCGGAATGAAATTTTCACCCTGCAGGGGAGTGTGCGCTGGTATGAAACTTCCTGGCAGATTAAGACTGTGTGCTGGACCGAGACTCGAAGGTAGGAGACGAGGTACTGGCGGGATTAAAGCTATTTGTAGGATTCGTTAGTCGTGCTTGGGTAGCTCAGTTGGTAGAGCATTTGCCCCCGAAAGGCAAAGGTCGGAGTTCGAGTCTCGGTCTGGAATACAGTTTTAATCTGCTAGGAAGTTACATTTAAACCATTGGCTAGTTATTTATCCCTTTTTTTACATTACAGATACAAATACACAACAAAAGCAAATATTTTTCTCTCTCTTTTGTTTTTACATTACATATAAGCGACCATATTTATTTGTTTGTTTTTCTCCACATCACTTATACATACACATATCAATACAGCACATTACATATCGTCATTAAATAATAAATCTGACAGAAAACACAGTCTTACAAAATATTTGTTTAAATTTTGCTTGTGTGATACATAACAGTAATTTATTACGTACTTAGCGAGTTTTGCGTTACCTTGCATTATTTTTGATATCTGCGTGGTGATGGCAAAGGGAACGCATCTCTTTCCTCGTTGCGTTCAAACGTAACGGAGCCTTCATCACGCTCTTCACTATCTGCTTGACATAACAGGCCATCTACTACGAATGCGTGCCATTTCCGACACTTCACATGTGTTTACTATGGTCATCTCCACACGCACTACCACAACAGTCATCGGCCATGCCTTTCCACAAGTACTTAAAGCAATGCCTCGAACATTTACAGTATCTGCACGAACAACATATAAACATAATGGTAAATATTACATCTCCAAACCGAATAATGATACCAAGGTATTTCTGAGAAACTATGCCGCTCATGGAAAGCTATTTCCTCTTCTATTTCTGTTATTTTGTGACCTGATACTTTAGTCTGCCGCCGACAGTGCTGCGAGTCGGTCACGCACCAGAGCGCTGCGGGCGAGGCGCGCAGGGTGTGTTTGTGTTTACTTCGGCCGCTGAAAGTGCCGTTTTCCCTTCTAGACCACCATGGCGCACAACTATCGGAAGAAGACATTACGTTTCAACTTTTGTTCCCACTTCGCCCGACCCGAGACCCTGGAGGTAGAACGATTTATTCGCGAGGAAGTTAAAATACCACCAACGGATCTAATTGGTATCCACTTGTCCATCCATAGTTAGCAGTACCGTCTACGTCAAAATGATCAACGATGCGGCGTGCGACAAAGTGCTTCAAGAGGCAAAACGTGGACTGCGCTTCTGTCACCGTTACCGTCGATCACGCAGGTCTCGGCACACGGACGATAAGGATCTTCGAACTGCCGTTCGAACTACCTGCAGACGTCGTCATCGAGGCGCTCCGTCCCTATGCTAACGTTCTGGAACATGTTGCCGAACGATGGGTATAATTTCAAACCTATCCCGTTTTAAACGGTGTTAGACAGGTCCGCATCGAGTTGCAGAAACACGTGCCTTCCTATCTACGTATAGGAGGCTGCCGTGCCATTATAATGTACGACGGCCAACCTCGGACCTGTTCCGGTTGCGGGAAAGAAGGTCACCTACGTTCTGAATGCATTCAACGACGTGTCGCGCAGCTCCCGTTGTCGGAAACGTCCGTCACACCCACGATGACCGCCCGACCGGTTACTTACGCAGCGGCTCTTGCCACGTCTACAGCTTCGTGCAGTCCGTCGCCCGATCCTTCCGGTCAGCACGTCCCACCGTCCTAGTCACCTATGGACGGTACGGACGTCCCACCTGACAATCTTGCCGCCGAACAGGCTCCCGCACCGGACGCTGGGGAGAACAGTACTTCTTCACAACACCTCTTTGACAATTTCATTGTACCCACCGACGCCTTCGAACCTAGTCGACGCTCCTCCTTGCCGTCGTCCGACACTGAGGAACACGTGCGCAAACAACGCTCGCCACGTAGGCGCAAACGCCGTCGTCGTTCACCCACGGGCTCTCAGAGCGTCGCCACCCGCAACGACGAAGACGACACCCAACCAGCCGACATTTCCACGCAGAGGTCAGCGGACAACTTTCACGATGAACAAGACGTTTCGCAGGACGGGACCACCATGGAGGTCGCCACGCACAATGCAACGATCGGTGCGCAGGTTGAGACGCCTGTCCCCCCGCCGACAACTCCAGATCTCTCTCACCACGACGCAATTCCCATGGACATTGGACAGACCCACGGCACAGGAGCATGGGCCGACGACATTGAGGAAGATACGCCCCCTTCTCCGGATAAATTGCCTCCGCCGGACAAGGCTTCCTGTTAACATCAAAAGCGAGGCACTGCAGCTGATGGGACGGGACTTCCTGTCGGTGCCCTTGGTGATGGTAGATGCGCGTCCACCACCACGAAACAAACGTACCGGTTCGCCACATTGAACATCAACATGATCGGCGCTGCACCCAAGCTGCAACTCCTATGTGATATGCTTCGGGCCTCTGACGTCGACGTCCCCCTTCTTCAGGAAGTACGCATTGCCACACTACCACCAGTCTACGGCTACGACTCATACACGTCCACATGTGATCAATCAGGAGTGAAGTGGCTTTCTACATAAGCGAAGGAATCCCACTCAAGGACACGACACTCCTTCCCTGTGGAAGGGGCATGGCTGTTACCATCTTCGACACGCACGTCTTCAATATCTACACTCCGTCTGGCTCCACGAACCTTCGGCAGCGGTCCACTTTCTTCAGACATGAAGTGGCGCCCCTGTTTTCTGGACGCTATGGTTGCCTTATCATGGGAGGCGATTTCAACTGCGTCCTCCATCCGCAGGACCAAGTGCCTGGTTATTCACCATTCCCGGCGCTGCTCACCTTAATCGAAGATTTTCATCTAGTGGTCGTTTGGGAGAAGATTCATGGCAATACCACCGGTTTTACCCATTATACAGCACATTCTGCGAGCAGACTGGACCTTGGCAATGAAGTAGCCCAAGCTGAACGATGGCCCCTTGCATTTTCGGACCACTGCGCCGTTATTTGCTCCCTGGCTCTGCCACCTCAGTTAGTGTGGCGCAGCAGAGGTTACTGGAAGCTTAATACCTCCCTCCTTAATGATCCACACTACCGACAATGTATTGCCACTACATGGGCGTCTTGCGAAACACGCCACCCGCAGTACACATCCACTTTCCATTGGTGGTTGAAATGTGCCAAGCCTGCGATCAGAAAGGCCTTCATGCAATGTGGCAAGGAAGCAGCAGCATGGCATCGAGACACCACAAATTTTCACTACGCCGTCCTCCGTGAGCTCGATGCGCTCCCTCCATCGCCTGACACCCATAGGGAACGACAGCGTACTAAAGATCGTCTCCTCTCTCTCCAACGTGCACGGCTGCATGGTGTTGTGGTGCTTTCCCGACGACAGGACCTCCTCCACGAGGAAACCCCATTCGCAATCCATGCCGCATCCGACCATAGTCGTCGACGTCGACTTTTCGTCCCCAACATCACGACCTCTGATGGTGTTCACCACACAACACAGGTGACAGTGGTGTCTGCCTTCGCTGAACATTATCGCCAATTTTATGATGATGAACCGATGGCAACGCCAATCCCTGGTAATCTCCGTCCTTCCCCTGATCGGACCCTCACCGTCGCGGAGTCAACGTCCTTGATGTCTGCAATCACCGCAGAAGAGGTGGTAGATGCGATCAAAAAAAGGGCCAAGAACAAATAACCAGGACCAGATGGTCTCCCAGTGAATTTTTATCGCATGTTCACCACATTAATACTTCCTCGCTGGACGGAAATTATCAAGGAACTCTTTACTCCGTCCTTCCCAGTTCCACCTGAATTCGTCACTGGCATTCTTCTACCTGTGCCTAAGCCGAAGGGAGGCTCTCATGTCTCTGCATATCGCCCCCTTACACTACTGAATGCAGACTATAAAATCTATGCACGCCTCTCAGCAGCGCGCATACGCACCGTCTTACCTACGGTTCTTTCACCTGAGCAGACTGCACGTGGTTGTGGGGCCACCTTACAAACAGCCCTAGGAGAATGCCGTGACCTCATCGCACTGGCGTCGGTTTGTCGCCTTCGTGCAGCACTGGTCGATTTCACGAGTGCCTTTGATCGCGTTCGACAGCCGTTCCTCCTCATGGTGGCGACACGTATGGGGTTCCCATTGCTTTTTGCCGATGCCATTCGCCGGTTACTATTTCCCGCGGTCTCGATGGTACAAGTCAATGGGAGGCTTGTAAGACCGATTCCTATACGCCGCTCTGTGCGTCAAGGATGCCCTATGTCTACTTTACTATATGCCACTGCACTTGAGCCCCTCATCACTGGTCTTACCTCTAGACTGCACTTTACGTGACTACACCTTTCACTGTAGGGCTTATGCGGACGACCTCCTCTTTCTCACCTGCTCCTCCACGGAACTCAATGACGCCATCCAATGGATCCACCAGTATCGACTTCTTTCTGGTAGCATTCTTAATGTCCGTAAATCGACTATGATGCACATTGGGCGCGGCCTCCCGGCTATGGTGCCGACCCCACTCCCAATCAGTACCACCCTTCGTTACTTGGGTATCGACATTACGAGCTTCACACCCTGGCTTACCGGCGGCTTTTGCAGTCGATTCGGCACCATGTCCGCGGTCAAGTGCACCGTAACTTAAACCAACTACAACGTGTGTCCTATGTCAACATGTATGTCGCCCCTAAACTGGTACACGTCGCCCAGATGCTCCCAATGCCGTTACTCCTTAGCCGCCGCATCCAATCAGCTTTTGGATATTTCGTGTCAGCAGGAGCACTTTTCAAAGTCCGCTACAACACTCTAACACTGCCTCCTGCAAAAGGTGGCCTCGGACTCGTCAACGTGCCGGCACGATCTTCTGCACTCTTTGTCCACACTCTGTTGCGGCACTGGCAGGGGCCGGTCCCGTCCTTAACACGCAGTGTCTTAGATATCCTCCGACCAGCTTCTCTCGATCCACCGATCGAAGAAGAAGAATATGTTATATTTTGTTGTATTTAATGTTTTTTTAATATTTTTTTTGTTTAACTAACAGTCATTTGTATATGTCTAAATGGTACCTTGAAGAACACTTGCATAGTGAATATATATGTACTTTTAGTTTGTTCAATAAAAAAAATGGTCAGCGTAACGGACTGCCGTCCTAAAGGGTCCGGGTTCGATTCCCGGCTGGGTCTGGGATTTTATCCCCTCGGGGACTCTGTGTTGTGTTGTCTTCATCATCATTTCATCCGTATCCGGCGCGCAGGTCGCCCAATGTGACGTCGAATGTAGTAAGACCTGGACCAAGGGGGCCGGACCTGCCCCGTAAGGGGCCACCCGGCCAATGACTCCAAACACTCATTTTCCATACCTCGATGAACTTCTGAGAGCATCCTGGAATGTTAGCATATACCTATTATTTCTTCCTGTTAGCAGCCGGCCAGAGTGGCCGTGCGGTTCTAGGTGCTCCAGTCTGGAACCGAGTGACGGCTACGGTCGCAGGTTCGAATCCTGTGTCGGGCATGGGTGTGTGTGATGTGCTTAGGTTAGTTAGGTTTAATTAGTTCTAAGTTCTAGTCGACTGATGACATCAGAAGTTGAGTCGTATAGTGCTCAGAGCCATTTGAACCATTTTCTTCCTGTTAGCGTCAGTGGACCGACGATATGAAAATCACATGTATCGAACATTTCATCTGGTCTTACAACAGCTTACGGAAATTCAGCCAGGTAATTTTTACAGCGTTTTTTCTGGCGTTATTGTTATAACCAACAGCATTTTTGTCTCATTTATTTATTTATTGGTTTGACAGCTAGAGCTTTCTCTGATGCAGTCCACAATTTCTTTTTCATACCGGACCACGTTCGGTATTTCCTAATTGTATCACAAGTTCTTACAATCCGTTTATGACCACCTTTGGGTGCGTCATGGAATTTCCGCCTTTTCTTCAGCAGTGATCTCCTGCTGTTCGTCCTCCCCACCTACCGGCACTTCCTCGCTTTCATTTGCCCCTGTTTCGGTATCAGCTACTTTTACATCCTTTACCCTTGACAATGCGTCCCCTACACAGTTGTTCTTGCCTGTTTTCTATACAAGTTCATAATCATATTCCTCCAATATCAGTCTGCGCTTCATTAAGCGTGAGGAAGGGTAGCCAATATTTTCGACTCACTGCAATGGTTTACGGTCTGTACCACTGGTAGACTTAAAACGAAAAACATATGGTCTGAAATATTTGACCGCTCAAGCTATGGCTAATAACTCTCTCTCAATTGTGCTATAATTTCTCTCTGCATTGTTCAGGGTTCTGGACGCTTCTGTTACTGGAAGGTCTTTACCTAACTCCCCTTGACTAAAAACTGAACCAACAGCGTCTTGGCTCGCTTCCGTGGCGGTGATAAAGCTTTTCCAACAATCTAGGTACTTGTGATGGATTTTGTTGCTTTTGTTTAAAGTTGTTTGGCGGTGTGTACGTGTTACTGTAAAACGTATGAAAATGTAGCAGTAAGAATAACAGCACTATTTAAAAGAAACAAGTAATCTCTGATAATTCTTATTGATGTGCTGCTGAGCCAGACTATAATGAATTATTTTGTCATACCTGATCACTACAAAAAAATACTGAAATTCTCTTTCATTAATTCAGTAAGTGCCATTAAAATGTATGCAGCAAATAGTTAACACCACAACCTTTTCCAACACTGGTGTCGTAATTTTTTTTAAGTCACTGATTGAAAAGATAACGTTAAGCACCAGCCACAAAAATTATTTCATTTACATAAAGTCTAAGATTGTTCTACTGAATGTTATTTTCACTGTTAGAATAGAAAATAATAAATTCCTGTGGGCTCTTGTCCTCGGAGTTCAAATATTGTAATATCGATCGAAAGAATTAGTGTTCGATTATTTCGGCAGTATGAAATTGCCGCTCCATACGCTCACGTAATGGCGGCAGACAAAACGCAGTCTGGACTGGGTATTCGTACCAACGTAATTTTTCATAGAAAATCAGCAAATCAACTTTTTCCTTTATGCTGGGTTAATTGTCAGAATCCTACACCGTTCTGACTGTCCACAATATCAATATTGTAAGGTGGGTACAATTTCGCACCTTACAAGCACTCATCTACATACTTCGCCGTGATTTACAACCACAGTTAGGTGTTATTTGATAGGATGTACATCATATATATGAAAATTTAAAGAAGATTGACATTGTCACTTTGTAAATACTTGTTAACACTTATTGCATGAAATGTGACGGCGTGTCTTTATTATCAAAACGGCATAATGAATGATTGCCTATACTAGTAGAGGTTGGAACGCCAGTGTAAATGAAATGTCAGGCGTATCGCAAGCCCTGGGTGTAAAAGCCCGCACAGGTATGTTGGTCCTGCTTCACACAGGATGTGCCAAGACAGACGGTCTGGGCACTTGAGTGCGGAAGCACAACACAGAGTATTGTAGTCGAGCCGGAAGGATAAGCGGATAATACTTAGGAAACTTTGAAAATCTTGTATGCAGCAGAGATGAACCAGGAAACTTTACCTCGTAAATCACAGGCTGGGTTATTTTCGAGGATTTTTACTATGAGAAGTGTACCATTGTAGGGTTATAGGTATTTCCTCGCAAACTTTCCGCACTGGACGACGAAAGACTAAAATACGGTTGGTATGCGGTCGGAAGAATCTGTAGAGAGGGCATGTGGTGTCACCGCCAGACACCACACTTGCCAGGTGGTAGCCTTTAAATCGGCCGCGGTCCGTTAGTATACGTCGGACCCGCGTGTCGCCACTGTCAGTGATTGCAGACCGAGCGCCGCCACACGGCAGGTCTAGAGAGACTTCCTAGCACTCGCCCCAGTTGTACAGCAGACTTTGCTAGCGATGCTACACTGACAAATACGCTCTCATTTGCCAAGACGATAGTTAGCGTAGCCTTCAGCTACGTCATTTGCTACGACCTAGCAAGGCACCATTACCAGTTTATATTGAGATTGTAATTATGTATCATCAAGAGCGATGTACACCAATTATGGATTAAAGTTAAGTATTCCAGCAGCAACGTACCTTATTGGCTATATTAATTACATTGTCCTGTTCCAGACCTCACGCCAGTTTGCGTGAGCTTAAACGCGTGCATTTCGGCCTACTCTAGCTACACGGTGTTGGCTCTTCTGCCAACACATCAGGGAATATATTCCGTGGTTTCGAGAATGAGATTAGCCTTCTGTAGTTACGAAGGGGAGGAGCCGGGTTTTGCTAGGAAGCCAGCGGTGGAGAGATGAGGTCCTCCGATTTAAGCGCCCGGATTTGATGGTCGCTCGGTATCAGCTTTTGTTGGTACAGACGGACTTTCTGTCTTTGCTCTCAGGAGATTTTATAGTTAGAACGGTTAGGAACTGTACTGTTGCGAGCTTATACGGTTCGGGTACGGAATCGTCGTTGAGTACGCAGCGTTCAGTGATTGAGAGCACTTCTTCTGTCTATACTCACTCAGAGACGTTATCTGAATTCAGTCCTTGTGGCTGGGAGTTCACGTTCACACAGAGAGTAGAAGACAGTATTAGATTATAATAGTCAGAAGAACGTATTCTGCCGTCCTAGTGTTTGAAAGAATTTTATTTTGTGGCTGGCGTTCTTCCATCGGCGCAGACGCATACGAGAACCATCACTCGGAGGCACCGGATCCAGTACATACGGGGTTATTGCTAATTGCTTCGGCTCTTTAGGGCTATAAGGCTAAAACGCTGTGATCACGTAAATTTTATTTCCACTGAGGTTACATACCATTGTAGGTGATCTATGAAAGTAGCGTCTTCTAGTGTTTGGTACGTAGATGATTTCAGTCATCTCGCGTTACGTATATTGTATCACGTAGCCATAAAAAGGGACAGAGTTGAGCAACTGATCAATCGTATTAGGAGATTCATTTATATTTCTTTATCTCCATTGGACATTGATATATAAATATCTTTAATATAGAGGGGTTTTTAATCTACAATAAATGTATTTATCATTTGGTAGTTACTAGTTGATCATTCATTTATGTTTACGTTGTAATTTATATGCTAAAGAGCAAGAATGAGATAATCAACATTAACAGATCCTAAGACCTGTTTCAGGGGCTAATCAAACAGGGCCAGATCTTCATTATCGCGTTCAGTATTTCCGTTGTGTACGTTCATTTTACACCCGTCTGGAGTAGCATCTTGGAATATTATTCACCAGTTTCCAATCATTCAGTATCGTCGTACTAGGCACTAACGGCCGCTTTTCTGTTTGCTGCGAACACAAAACATTCATAGTAGATTATCTATGAAGAATGTGTTAATATTTTCCTAAAGTATTTTTATTACTGAAACCTACGTTAACATTAATGTTCACACAC
The DNA here is from genome assembly GCF_023864345.2 of Schistocerca serialis cubense. Lineage (NCBI taxonomy): Eukaryota > Metazoa > Arthropoda > Insecta > Orthoptera > Acrididae > Schistocerca > Schistocerca serialis. Next base: position 666,223,979 of record NC_064641.1, on the reverse strand, counting down.
TTGTTATCTTATTAGATATCCTTTCTTTCTCCTCTTTTTTTTTTGTTTTTTTGTTTTTTTGTTTTTGTGCCAAGCACCCAAACATCAGAAGCAAGTTCAGTACAATGGGTGTCTTTTGCGCTGGGGACACAACTTTAGAAGACAACAGATTGGTGGAAAGAAGGGTCACAGACTCTTATTCAATCTGTCCAGATCTTTCCAGCTTCACGAACTGACTTCCAAAGCGCTGGGGAACGTGTATCTAAAGAAGAGGTTACTATCCGTTAACGAGAACTGTGAACTGGATGAGACGTGTAAATCATAGTGAGAACAGTGGACTGTAATGATTACCATAAAACGCCCGAATCAGTTGTGTATGAACAGTGGAAAAGATAAAAATCAACACTGTGTGAACTGTAAAATTATACTCTGTTTGAACTTTTCTAAGTTTGAACTGGTAGGCTACAACATTTACAAATGCCGCTTATTAATCCGTGTCGCGTAGTTGAAAGTGAAAACACGAAAACGCAAATACGAAGTGTAAAGCAATTAGCGTGTGCACGGTCCAAAGGAATTACATTTCACTTCACCGCTACGAGAAACAAGGCATCAGTGAGCAGTTGCCACAGCAGCGTACAGCAGCCGAAGCAGGTGACATGGAAGCAACACCTGTCGCCTCCACCAGCTGCAGTTCAACGTCAGCAAGCGGCAGAAGGCAGAGATAGGCGTTTGTGGTTGACTAAGGCAGCCGAAGACACCCAATACGACAAAAACAGCGCGGCGAGCATCAGCATCGCGCCGGAGAAGAAGGTAGTGTGTAAACTAATCACTTTACAGCTAGGGACTTTTTAAGAATATTGTTAAACGGTTTCGTAATAATTTCTTGAATAACAAAGTGTCGGGGGAAAGCGAAACGCGGTGCAATCTTACAAATAGAGAGGCAATGCAGCGTCAGGATATTAAAATTGAAGAGGCAAGCCAATTACAGGGCATGTCAGATCAAATTAGTAATATAAGTAAAGAGCATATTAACCTAAAGTCAGTAATGGAGAATGTACAGTAACAATTAGATACAATGGTAGATGAGGAAAGTGGACAAAATCAAATGGATGATAGCTGGTTACCATAATCATCTGATGTAGAAACTGATTTTCCAAGAAAACATAATTTTAGATAGTACCAATAATGAAATTGGAGAGATGGATTCTGATGTAATGATGTAATGTTAATGATAAGTTAAATAAGGTGAATGGTGGTGTCAGGGGCGATGACTCTGACACTGCCATTGCTAATGAATCAACAACTATAACAAGTAGATTAAGCCATGGAACAGCATCAGCTGATACATTGCCTACACAAGATGATAATAAGAGTATGGTTTAAATATTAATGGAGTTATATCTGGGCAAAAAGAATTAAAAGTAGGGCTAGAAGAAAAGATATAGCAGGGGCAAAAAGAATTTAAAAAGAATACAAATGAATCAAAGAAAGGGCAAAAATTACTAGTTGATACAATAGAAGCAACAAACGAGGAGATAGTAAAAATTAATATAAGTTTAAACATTTAGACCAGGGTTGATTCTCATGAAACTAAAATCGGGGCTTGTGAGAAACGAACTGAACATCAGAGTAAAGAATGAGATAAAAATTAGGTAAATGTAAGCAAGAGTATAGTCGTAACATTGATGATGAAGTAGTGAAAAATAAATTAAATCACGCAAGCTCAAGATACTTTTGTATTGTAAACTCGGGGTGAATTCATTAAATTAAGTAATGATGAAAGTAAAACAAATTAAACTTGCAAAGACACCCATGAAAGCCAAAAAAAAGTCATAAACTTATAGGACAAAATTGTTGTCCTTAGCAGTAAAGTATCACAAATCGAATCTGTTGGTAATCGTTGGAGAAATAGAAGAGAAGGTAGAAGACATACCTCAACTAAGCGAGGTGAGTAAAAATATAGTTAATATGGAAGTTACGTTAAAAAAGAAACATTATACATGGGTAGAATATGTGGAAAAGTTTGAAGGAATAATCAGTGAGTTGCCTCACTCGACCACAGAACTACCTCCGCAGCAATTGATGACAGGGAGAGGGTGTCCAGTATTATTGAGTCAATAATTAGCTTTCCACCCAGAGATGAATTATCTACTCACCAGAAAAGAGACCTGGCACTAAACAGGATAAAGGAAAAGGTGACTAAATGTATGAGTAAACATGATCAGCAAATCAGACAGGTATCGTACCAACTGGTGGTAAAGTCCAGACTGAGGTACTCAAAGATCTGTTCAGAAACCAGGAAGTTCCATGAAACACGTGATTGTCCATACAGGATAATTAGATTGCTCACCCTAGTTCTGTGGAGGTGGCCAACCCATAGACAGGACAGTGCAAAGGATTGTATGACCATGTTGTTATCAGAAAGTTTCATCAGAAACAGAGAAACCTCAGGGGGCAACAGCACTCTTTGTATTGCTAGGTAGCTGACGCCCACCAGGTACCCGAGTTAACTAACAGTTTACTTCCTTTCTTTTCACACTGTTAGTTCTTCCCTCTTAATCATTCTGAACTAAATTCTGTCATCAATCCTCCTTGTCCATTCAAGATAAAAATAAAAAAGGAGACAATAAACGGGTCAATTGAAGATAAGTGGTACCATTTGAATAGTTAAGCAACCAATCATAGACTATACTTATGTATAACAAAAGATAACATGCAGCGTGTGTACATAAATCTTCTATGTATCTTATGAAACACAAAGAAATTACATTTCCACATATACAGAGAAAACATTCTTCTACATTTCTTTATTTAGCTAGCTTGCAGCCGACGCCGAGGAAGAGGATGGCGTTAGACCAGTTAAGTGGACACAATTAGAACAAACAATACGCAATGGTCTTGAGATGATTAGATTAATCTATATTAGCAACAATTGGTAGATGGTCTCCGAGTGATTGCAAGCAGTGATGAGGTATTCTCTGCAGTACATATATATTTAGGTTACGATGAGTCCAGTTACAGTTAAAATGATGACGAAAGAGTTTTGGATCGGCCAGAAAAGTCGACCACTCGTATGTGATGATAGGGGATAGGAAGGCAATAGGCGACATGAGAGTCGGCCAAACATTTAGAGATTAGTAGGAGAGGTATTTCCGCTGAACGATTATTATTAATTGTATCATGACGCAGAAATGTTACACACACAGCTGATGAACACAAGACATGAATCTCACATAGGACACAGACGACAATAAATACTGAGGTACAAATACATAAATCACATGAGAAATGTTTGTTATATTCATAGTGTATACATGTTTGAACACCGAAGTCCGTAATAACCTACGAGCGAATTAAAGCAGTAGGATGTGTTTCGCTGTTATTCTCTGTTGTCATGATCTAGGGTACCTTCAGTTCTCTCAAAAGACCTGTGAATATTGCTTGAATGCCTAGTTAAGCTATCGAAGGTACTAAAACCTGAAGTATAAAATGAGAACTATTCTCATATTATTTCGACTCTCTTAGACGTAAGACAGCGGTGCATCGAGCGCCGGTATAAACTCGAATGGAAGTGAGCGCTGACGCAAGAGTCACGCCTGATGTGTAACGGCAAAATATTAACTGGTGGTGCGAGAGTGCACTGACCGATGAGTCAAGGTTAGGGAAACAAAACATTAACCACGTGAGGAGACTATTCGAACGAAAGCCGAACGGCAGTGACAAAGAGTTTCTAAATATTATTTTATTGTATTCAGAGCAACATTGTGTGTATTGTAAAACTATGTAACATTAATGTATGAAATTTATGTAAGGACACTTATATGCTGAAATAATTTAGACTATCTCTGAGTTATGTGATAGTAAACAACATTTGAGGTGCGACAATAAAGTAATGAGACTGATGTGAAAGAAAATGTAGTTTACCTTTTCAATCAAGTTTAGTGTTGTCTCCTTCAAAGCAGTTCCCTTCTGATTGCACACACTTTTTCCAGTGCTTCTCCCATTGATGTTAACATTTCTGGACCTCATCTTCTGTAATATCCTCCAAGACTCTCTTCACAGGATTTTGGACATCTTGTGTTGTTTGAAAATGGTGTCCCTTGACCGCCGTTTTGGCTCTTGCAAATAGAAAAAAGTCGCACGGAGCGATATCTGGTGAATAAGGTGGCTGTAGTAGTACTGAAATTTGTTTTGAGGTTAAAAATTGCTGTACTGACAGAGCAGTATGGGATGGCGCATTATCGTGATGCAGAAATCAATTATCAGCAATGTTGGCACGGATACGAAGAACTCTTTCAAGAAGTCTTTCTAAAATTTCTTTGTAGAAATATTGGTTGACTGTTTGTCCAGGTGGCACCCACTCTTTATGAACAATTCCCTTGGAATCAAAGAAGCACACAAGCATACATTTCACTTTCGACTTTGGCATGCGATTTTTTTTTAGGTTGGGTGATACCTTTGAGCACCATTGCGAACTTTCGCATTTTGTCTCTGGATCGTACTGAAAAAAACTTTCATCGCCAGTGATAACATGGCTCAACAATCCTGGATGGATTTCCGTTTGCTCTAACAGATCTACTGGCACATTTTTCCGTGTTTATCGCTGTTGTGGTGTGAGATTTTTGGGGACACAATTCTTTCTCATACCAAAATCGTCATTATTAGACAAACGATTTCTCGATTGATGTTCATTTCTTCTCCAATCATTTTCACAGATAATCTTCGATCAGATTGTACGAGTTCTCGAACCCTGGCCAAGTTGACATCCACCTGTGAGCTTGATGGTCGTCCACTGCGGTCTTCATCTTCAACATTCGTTCTGACTTCACTAAACATTTTATGCCAATGAAAAACTTGAGCCCTTGACATAACCTCATCTCCAAAAGGCTTCTGAAGCTTACCATAAGTTGTCGTCGCGTTTTCACCCAACTTAACGCAAAAAGTAATGGCATAACATGGAGCAATATTATGTGGTTCCGTTTGCGTGACGAGAGACACGAGCACGTGTTAATGTGTTAACAAAAAAATAGTTCAAATGGCTCTGAGCAGTATGGGACTCAACTGCTGAGGTTATTAGTCCCCTAGAAGTTAGAACTAGTTAAACCTAACTAACCTAAGGACATCACAAACAGCCATGCCCGAGGCAGGATTCGAACCTGCGACCGTAGCGGTCTTGCGGTTCCAGACTGCAGCGCCTTTAACCGCACGGCCACTTCGGCCGGCTGTTAATGTGTTAACTTATTACAGCACAACTCACGACTGAGCAGTTGCATCGATGTGCCATTTGGACTAGAAGCAGCTTATAGATGAGGGTCAAAGATATTGTGCCTACGCAAGCCTGCAGGGTTGCCACATCTTGCAAAGAAAGTCAGTCTCATTACTTTATCGTCGCAACTCGTATACGAACGGCCTAGTGCTGGCATAAGTAAAAAAAAAGTTTGTGTTATTAGGTAAAGGTCGACGGCATTGCGCTGATATTAGATAAAATAAGTGTGTTGTGTAAAGTTAGATGACTACCACTTACATTGTTTATTTCCTATCATATATAAACATCAATCAGTGTAGTGATTGTTTATGACGAGATTTAATTGCGCAGGTGCCTGTGTTTACTGTTGAACAACGAGACTACAGAAAATTTAAAGGACAGCTATGAGTTGAAAATCATAAATGGTATTTTGTAGCGACAAGACGTTCATGATGTAATGTACGCTTAGTGAAGGTTTTTTGATAGAATTAAAATGAGAAAGTATATGTTAGGCATTGGTAAGTTAATGCTTTTGGTTAATTGAATTGATATTTTAGAAACAGAAATATCCTAATTTTTTTTAAGAATTTCGATGCATAAGAGTAGGGAAGTTACTAGGAGATGGGAAAATTCAATTTTTTTCAAATTTGGGACAAAATTTTCTTATTTTCAAGCTTGATACTTGTCTTCGAGAACAAGGCAATTCGATTGAGCATACTGACCCTCTGATGGAGTCTGGCGTTTATGAAATTAGATGTAATGATTGTAATGCGTTTTATATTGGCCAAACGGGTACACCATTTAAGGAACAGTTCCAAGATCACACGTCCCTACATACAATTAAACATTCCACCTTCAAAGAACACTTCAGAGCCAATAAGCATTACGTAAGAAGTATTACTGACAGTTTATAGATTTTACACGTTGAAAGTAAAGGGGGAACGATGAACCTACTAGTTGGAGATATTTATCCATTTACATAGCGAACCTGATAGCCTGTTAAATGAGCAAGTAATTTTTTAAAACAAAGTTTTTTGAAACCTTTAGTGGCTTATTGTAATTTTACCAATTACGAATATGTTTTATGTAATGTACATTTTTTCTGACCAACTTTGTTGTACAGAAGTGTTAATAGTGACGGAGGATCGTCCTGTAAACTTTTCGTAAGTTTTATACCTTGCGAAATCCATGGTGTCTTTACTACGTATTTTAAACGTTGACGATGGTATAACTGAGATGTGTTTAGGTGGGCACTAGTTATTACTTGTCACCACCCACTAGTTTCCGGGTTGTGCTTGTGTCCATCGTCTTATAATATCCTAGCCCTTCCTGTACCATCAACAGCACTGCGATATATCGACTCGTCATAGTAGGATCTTACAGGAACATGGAACAAATTGTGAGGTCATCTTTGGCCTTCTGGTCTGAATATATGGAGTGACAGTTGCTGACTGTTGTCAAACGAGCATGTATGCCCGTGTAAGTATGTTTTGTAGCTCATGGACTTGATCTGTGTTACATTTCGTCACTTCATTACCCAATTGACCTCTCTCTTCAGAATAGCTATTACGAGACCAGTTAAAAGCACTGCTATATTTGTAACACGGAGGTTACTGGATTGGATCAGGTAAGTAGACTCCTTTCAGATCGATTTGTGTCTTTTTGATCAAGTATGGGTTAATGTAGGCCCGACGTAACGTAGTTAGTTTACATGACATGTTCTGTATAGATAGATCACCAAGATATGTGTACTTTGGGTTTAGTTACGTACTTGGTATGCCTGTTTGGTTTTACTGTACCCCAATCATGTTTGTAATTGTTATATCTAAATAATTTTCTTCTGCATTTAACTGTGTATCGACGTTCTGTGCAGTGGCGATTACCTTTTCTGCGATTACATAATTAAATAGTCAGATATTAGTATATGACACGATGGAATATATATTATCCTGTGTTTTGCTAATTTGGACACAATGTGGATTCGCTTTTGACTTACATTTTGTAGATGAACTTCAGATCAGCTCTTGCTTTGCGTTCCCCTGTGATCTATTTGGTAGTCAGCGTCCTGGTTTGGTTGAGCACTATTGGATACTTAATATCCATAGTGATGTAGTCTAATAATGGTATTTGCGCGACTTTCTGTAATGGGACCAATAGTGATCTCTGCATTCCATATATACTCCTCAGTAATATACTGGTACGAATTCGTTGGAGAAGGTGGTTCAAAACGTTTTCAAGAATTTAACGTACGCAGTATCTAATTTACTGTGTGGTATCTACGACCTACCTGTTACGTGGACACAGGGGTACGTTTTATTTTACGTATTTTGATTTTTATCTCTTACTGACGCCATCATAGAAGATTCCTATGATTCCTCCATGTAGAATACTATCTAAAAACATTGAGTACAACTATGGTGGTTCAATAGTTGCAATGCCTTTTATTAGTTCGTTCCTTTATATATAGGGTGGTCCACTGATAGTGACCGGGCCAAATATCTCACGAAATAAGCATCAAATGAAAAAACTACAAAGATCGAAACTTGTCTAGCTTGAAGGGGGAAACCAGATGGAGCTATGATTGGCCCGCTAGATAGTGCTGCCATAGGTCCAACGGATATCAACTGCGTTTTTTAAAATAGGAACCCCCATTTTATTACATATTCGTGTAGTACGTAAAGAAATATGAATGTTTTAGTTGGACCACATTTATCGCTTTGTGATAGATGGCGCTGTAATAGTCACAAACGTATAAGTACGTGGTATCAAGTATTATTCCGCCAGCGCGGACGGTATTTGCTTCGAGATACATTACCCGTGCTAAAATGGACCGTTTACAAATTGCGGATCAGGTCGATATCTTGTTGATGTATGGCTATTGTGATCAAAATGCCCAAGGGGCGTGTTCTATGTATACTGCTCGGTATCCTGGACGACATCATCGAAGAGTCAGGGCATTACCCCGGATAGTTACGTTTTTTAAGGAAACAGGAAGTGTTCAGCCGTATGTGAAACGTCAACCACGAACTGCAACAAATGATGATGCCCAAGTAGGTGTTTTAGCTGCTGTCGCGGCTAATCCACACATCAGTAGCAGACAAACTGTGCGAGAATCGGGAATCTCAAAAACGTCGGTGTTGAGAATGCTACATCAACATCGATTGCACCGGTACCATATTTCTATGCACCAGGAATTGCGTGGCGACGACTTTGAACGTCGTGTACAGTTCTGCCGCTGGCCACATGACAAATTACAGGACGATGACAGATTTTTTGCACGCGTTCTGTTTAGCGATGAAGTGCAATTCACAAACAGCGGTAACGTAAACCGGCATAATATGCACTACTGGGCAATGGAAAATCCACGATGGCGGCGACAAGTGGAACATCAGCGACCTTGGCGGGTTAATGTATGGTGCGGCATTATGGGAGGAAGGATAATTGGCCCCTATTTTATCTTTGGCAATCTAAATGGTGCAATGTATGCTGATTTCCTACGTAATGTTCTAGCGATGTTACTAAGATGTTTCACTGCATGACAGAGTGGCGATGTACTTCCAACATGATGGATGTCCGGCACATAGCTCGCGTGCGGTTGAAGCGGTATTGAACAGCTTATTTCGTGACAGGTGGATAGGTCGTCGAAGCACCATACAATGGCCCGCACGTTCACCGGATCTGACGTCCCTGGATTTCTTTCTGGTGGAAATTTAAAGGGTATTTGCTATCGTGATCGACCGACAACGCCTGACAACATGCGTCAGCGCATTGTCAATGCATGTGCTAACATTAGGGAAGGCGAACTACTCGCTGTTGAGAGGAATGTCGTCACAAGACTTGCCAAATGCATTGAGGCTGACGGACATCATTTTGAACATTTATTGCATTAATGTGATATTTACAGATAATCACGCTGTAACAGCATGCGTTCTCAGAAATGATAAGTTCACATTGAAACAACCGAAACAAAATGTTCGAACGTACCTACGTTCTGTATTTTAATTTTTAAAACCTACGTGTTACTAACTCTTCATCTAAAATTGTGAGCCGTATGTTTGTGACTATTACAGCGCCATCTATCACAAAGCGAAAAAAGTGGTCCAACTAAAACATTCGTATTTCTTTACGTACTACACGGATATATAATAAAAAATGGGGGCTCCTATTTAAAAAAAACGCAGTTGATATCCGTTTGACCTATGGCAGCGCCATCTAGCCGGCCAACCATAGCGCTATCTGGTTTCCACCTTCAATCTAGATAAGTTTCGTTCTTTGTAGTTTTTTCGTTTCATGCTTATTTCGTGAGATATTTGCCCCGGTCATGATCAATGGACCACCCTGTATACTTACTGTAAATAGTCCCAGTCCGTATAGGGAATTCCCCTCCCCCTCCTTTTTACTTCACCTGGTATATGATCATGTCACTGTTCTACATATGGTTTGTCGGCTCCTTTTACCCTCCTCTACCTGTCATACCTTAGATCTAGCAGTCAGTATCCTGGTTTGGTTTAGCACTTTTTGATACTTAATGTCCGTAGTGGTGTAGTCAAATAATGATATTTGCGCGGCTTCCTGTTATGGGACTACTGTTGATTTCTTCATTCCATAGATTCTCTCCAGTAACATAGTGGTACGAATTTGTTCTTACAGACGTTTTAAAATGGTTATAAAAAGTTAAAAAGTTTAATGTCGTAATATCTAATTTAGGTTGTGGTATCTAAGGCCTATCTCTTGAATAGGCGGAAAGATACTTTTTAACCTTGCGTATTTTGATTTTTACCTCGTACTGTGTATTATGGAGTTTAATTAAGACTATGTTCTTTTACTTTAGTTAATTTACACGTAACTCTTGCAGCTCTTAAGCAATACGCTCTGTATTTTAATGTGATTTATTACTCTGATATAACATTCACTGTATAATTCTCATTACGAAAAGTAATGTGCACCACTTGATTCTTTCAGTCAACATGCTCTGTATTTCAGTATGTAATTATTGCTGTGTTACATCCTCCACACTTCTGGCCTGAAGATGCCGTAGTGTAACGTTGAAACGGGATGTCTACAAATAAACCTATATAACGGCGATCGGTATTGTTTTTATTGGATGTGATATGCTGTCTCCACCAGAAACTTAAACTGAGCCAGTTCGACACACTTCACTAGTGTGTAAGCCAGCTGTTTGCCATATGAGGGGGGAAGCAAAGGCACTACACAGGGGTCTGTGATTGTCAGTGGTTGAGACTTACATCGAATAGTGGTTGTCTTTGGGGAAATAGCAACAACAGAATTGTGTACACACAGTGTGTGCTTACTGATCAGACTGTACCAGCAGTTGAAGTTGTGGGACACGTCGACTCCGAGGTCATCCTTGGATCATTCCTGCGACTGGCAGAGGACGTTAATAGGATCATCCTTGCACATCAAATTTCAGCGAAGTTCACAATCGGCAGCAGTGTCCACCCACATTGGTCGAAGATGTACTAGGTATCGGAGGCTGCTAACGGGATAGTTGATTCCAGATTATTTTAGCTAAGCTGTTGAAGACGCAGAGGTATTAACGCATAACACAATTAGTTCAGACCATTAATCCTAGTGATCAGCTGAAGAAGCCTTCACCCAAAATGCTCAAATTTTGGAACACGGTACCTGACAGGTACAGAGAGCTAAAGCCCGAGGTTGAAAGCAGTGGGATTGATTTAAGTGTATACCGAAAGAACTGGTTCATGGAAGGTATACCTAAGAAACTCAAATTCGCCACAATACAAATTGTAACTGCATGCTATGTTATTTGGACAGTAGTCAGTATAAAGACTGGGCAGAAACTTACAAGAATCATACTATCATCATAGGCGGAGATTTCAATGATGGAACAATCAGTAGAACAATTAATTGGGAAAATTACATTGAGCATGATACGAGACACCCTCTAAAATAATTCTAAATACTTCGTATGAAAATTCCTCGGAGTTCATAGTTCAGAAGGTCCAGCGTGACTGAACTAAGCAAATACAATAACAAAAAATAGACCTTACCTCTTTGGTGATGCGCATGATGCAATTCTACTGCAGCGCGAAGGGAAACTAAAACAAGCAGAAAGATTTACATGCTCTGTAAGCTAGATACAAAAGGAGGTGTTGTCGTATTTCAAAGCGGAACTAATACATTCACCTCTAGTCAAGAGAATGTAAACCAATTGTGGCTCGAGTTAAAGAGAATAGTTGCCCAAACACTGAGTAAATATTTACCTGGTAGTTCACGGCGAGACGGAAGCTCCATTGTACACCGTCTCTGCGGAAAAATTTCTAAAGTAACAGTGGTGGTGGTGGTGGTTAGTGTTTAACGTCCCGCCGACAACGAAGTCATTAGAGACGGAGCGCAAGCTCGGGTTAGGGAAGGATTTGGAAGGAAATCGGCCGTGCCCTTTCAAAGGAACCATCCCGGCATTTGCCTGAAACGATTTAGGGAAATCACGGAAAACCTAAATCAGGATGGCCGGAGAGGGGATTGAACCGTCGTCCTCGCGAATGCGAGTCCAAAAGTAACAGTGACTACTGCATAATATGATAAAATAAGAATAGGTTTGCTGCTACTGAGAAACTGAATAAAATGCGCTTCACCTTCCATAGAGCCGTGCGTGAAGTCGTGACTACCGCAGCAGGATCTTAGCGGAAAATCTGTCAATTAACCGTAAAAAATTAGGTTCATTTGCAAAGGGTTATAGAGCCAACATACTGTCCAGATGCTCATAGAGCTAAAACTGAGGAGAGTAGAGTAAGAGTAGAAATACGCAACTCCGTTATCAAACGTTCTTTTACAAAAATAGATACAACTGTCAAAGTTTCATTCTCGAATCAATGCGTAGTTGTGTGATGTGTATGTCATTATCAGTGGCTTTCAGAAGAAACTGTAACCTTCAGAATTCAATAAACCACTTTTGTCAGGTAAAATTCCAGATTCTTTGCTACTTTCCACTGTTATTGACATCCATCCGTTAAAGACTCTTAGAATATGTGATTTCAAAAGTAATGAGGGAACTTCAACACAGGCACCTCCTCCGTGCCAACCAACAACGTTCCCAGAAACAACGGCCACCAGAAGTCAACTCGTGCTCTTTTCGTATAACATCCACATAACGATGGATTAATGCAAAAACGCGTTTGCACCTACGTCTACACCTACATATATACTGAGCAAGCGAACGCAGGGTGCGTGGCGAAGGATACCCTGTGCCAGCACTAGTCGCTTCCTTTCCTATTCTACTCCCAAACAGAGCGAGGTAAAAATGACTGCCTATAAGCCTCCGTATGAGCCCTAATATCTCGTGTCTTATTTTCGTCGTCCTTTCGCAAAATGTATGTTGGCGGCAATAGAATCGATCTGCAGTCAGCTTCAAATGCCGGTTCTCTATATTTTCTAAATAGAGTTCCTCGAAGAGAAATTCGCGTTCCCGCTAGGGATTTCCATTTCGATTCCACAAGCATCTACGCAACACATGCGTGTTGTTAGAGCATACCAGTAACAAATCTATGAGTCCGATCCTGAACTACTTCTGTGTTCTTCTTCATTCCGACCTGGTACGGAACACAAAGACTCCAGCAGTATTCAAGCACAGGTCGCACTGGTGTCCTATATGCAGTCTCTTTCACAGATGAACCACACTTTCCCAAAATTTTCCCAATAAATCGAAGTCTGTTATTCGTATTGCGTACCGCAAACCTCAGATGCTCGTTTCATTTCACAGCGCTTCGAAGCGTTACTCCCAGATATTTGAGACTGCGTCAAGCAGGACACCACTAATGCTGTATTCGAACATGCGTTTCCTACACATAAACATTAACTTAGATTTTTCTACATTTACAGCCAGTTGCGACATACCAGCACACCACAGCACCACACAGCACAGCATCATCAACAGACAAGCGCAGACTGCAGTGCGCGCTGTCCGCCAGACCATTAACGTATACGGGAAACAATAGCGGTCCTGTCACACTTCCCTGGGGCAACCGTGACCATGCCCTTGTCTCTGATGAACACTACCATCGAGGACAACGTACTGGCTTTTATTGCTTCAGGTCTTCAAGCTGTTCACATATCTGAAACCATTCCATATGCTCGCGCTTTCGTTAACAGTCTGAACAGTCTACAACGTAGTACCGCGTCAAATGCTTTTCGGAGATCTACGTATAAATATGGAATCAGACTATTGCCCTTCATTCATAGTTCGCAGAATACCATATGGGAAAAGGGCAAGTTGAATTCGCGCATGCGATGCTTTCTAAAAACGTGCTCATTCGTGGGCAAAAACTTTTCGGTCTCAAAGAAATTTATTATATTCGAACCGAGAGCATGTTCATGAATTCTGCAGCAAACTGATTTTAAGGATATTGGTGTGTAACCTGCGTGTCTGTACTTTTACCTTTGTAATAGACATGAGTCACCAGCTCTTTTTTTTCCAGTCACTTGCGACTTGCGTTGTGCGAAAAATTGCGATAAATGCAGGCCAGTGCCACAGAGTACTCTCTCTAAAATTGAACTCGGATTCCGTGGGGTTGTGGCGACTCATTTGTTTCCAACTCTTTCAGTTGTTACTCTGCTCCAGTGATGCCTATTACTGTGTCATCCATCGGGAGTCTGTGCGGTGGTTGGCTGACGGTAATTCGTGAGCGATTTCTTAAAAGCGAAATTTGATTCAGTACCACCCCAGTGCTAGTTATCGAATGTTCGTAGGGACTTCAGAACGTAAGTTAAATATGTCCTCTCTCGCTAAGATCATTGTCCAACGTTAGTGGCGCATTATCAGAAGGAAGCAAACGTTCCGGGTTTCCTACAGACACAAGTCAGCAGCAATACGTGTAATACATGCGTCACAATATGGCACGGTGACAAGAAATGTACTCCAAAGTTCTTAGAGGCATAACGTCTAAATTACAAACAATTGACCGTGAAAATCCAACGATGTATGGAACAATTAGAATGTCGCTTCCAGCTTCAGTGAAATGATTACAACAATTTTCCAAGGGCTCACAGACGTGGGAGATCCTGATTGGGAAGTCCACATTTTGCGCCATGCGATTTCCATCTTTACGGTAAGCTGAAACAAAGAGATTTTCCAACAATAAAGACGTGACCAAGGAGCGGATTTCTACTATCGAGGAACTGAATGATCGGTGGTTGGTGACTAGGTTGAAAAATTATTATCGTGTACCTCTGTCACTTTGAAATACATTGCATGTTGTATCACCGTACAGAGAGACCTTCAGAGGTTGTGGTCCAGATTGCTGTACACATCGGTACCTCTAATACTCAGTACCGCGTACTCTTGCATTGATGCATGCCTGTATTCCTCTTGGCATACTATCCACGACTTCAGCAAGGCACTGTTGGTCCAGATTGTCCCATTCTTCAATGGTGATTCGGCGTAGGTCCCTCAAAGTTGATGGTGGGTCACGTCGTCCATAAACAGCCCTTTTCAGTCTATCCAAGGCATGTTTGATAGGGTTCATGTCCGAAGAACATGCTGGCCACTCTAATCGAGCGTTGTCGTTATCCTGAAGGAAGCCATTCACAAGATGTGCACGATGGTGGCGTGAATTGTCGACCACGAAGACGAATGCCTCGCCAATATGCTGCCCACTATCGGTCGGAGAATGGTATTCATGTATCGTACAGCCATTACCACGCCTTCCATGACCACCAGCGGCGTACGTCGGCCCCACATAATGCCACCCTCAAACTGAAGGGAACCTCCACCTTGCTGCACTCGCTGGGCAGTGTGTCTAAGGCGTTCGTCCTGACCGGCTTGCCTCCAGACACGTCTACAACGATTGTCCGGTTGAAGGGTTATGCGACTCTCATCGGTGAAGAGAACGTGATGCCAATCCTACGCAGTCCGTCCGACATGTTGTTGGGCCTATCTGTACCGCGCTACAGGGTGTCATGGTTGCAAAGGTGGACCTCACCATGGACGTTGGGAGTGAAGTTGCGCATCATGCAGCCTGAGCCGTGCGTGGCTCGTGTTCGTGCCATATCTCATTTGACATCCTGTTTTTACTGTACTACCACACCCTTATGTTAATTTCAATTACTGGTGCACTGTGTTGTCGCCTTGCTGCTCGTGAGCGGCAGCAGTGGCGCTTATCGATATAAGCCCTGGCGCATTATCTTTGCTGAATGCTATTACTTCCCGGTTGTCGTGTGTTCGGCGTTAGTTCGTCTCTGCTAGCGAGTTGGAAAGCGACTCCAATGCAGTTCGGACCTGGCAGTCGTAGAGTTCGGACGCGGCGGAAGTCGGTCGAGTTGGTGCAGTAGTGAGCCTTGGATAGCCATGACTCGCCCGACAGTCGCCGACACACATGACATGAATTGGGGACGGTGTTGGTTGATCGTCGGTTGGTCGTCATACCGGACGACGTGTATTTGCTCTCCGCTCGCTTATGGGTTGGCGGTGTGTGTCTCAACTCGAGGTTCCGTCGTGTCATTGCTCGGTCACTGCTTTTGGCATTGCTTGCGTTCTTCGTCCTAGTGTTTGTGAAACTGTGTGTTGCCTGTGTTGTCGACTGCTCAGTTGTTTTAGTGCGGTCTCCGAGCTGGTGTGCGAGGAGTCGGTCGGTTGGTGTGGATCAGCCACGTAATCTCCTCACGGTGAAGCGGGCCAGATCGGAGTGCGTGAGAGCTGTTCCGATTGCTACGAGGTTCGTGGCTCACCGACCCAGGACATCGAAGTTGAGTGGTGATTTAATTACCGAAGCCAGTCCACATTGTGCCGTTGGTTTTCATGGTTGGCTGTTGGGGGTATTCCCGTGCGCAACAGCGTGTGTTCGAGTTGGCGGAAGTTTGGCCACCATCCGGTGGAGTTTAACTGTAGTTTAGTTATTTGAAGTCCAAGTGAACCAGCGGAATTTTCTGCCTTATGGCCGTTAGCGTTCCGGTTACCCGCCCTGGCCGCTGACGTAAAATTCAGGCAGTGTCCTTTCCTCACCGTGTTGTTGCTGTCCAACAGGTTATGCATTTGGTTGTGGGTGGCTACGCATTTTACGCTTTGGCATTGGAGTTCCTTGTGTACTGGTCGGGTGGAAAGCAAGTCGTTTTGGTGGCGGGTCCGTTGACTGTCTCTTGGTTGGGTTGTCGGCGGATCGGATATAGTTCGGCCGACTACCTGTCTCCCCTAAGCGAATGTTAATATTTCAGGTGCAGACCCGGAAACTTCTGAGCACCACTGGTTGTGCTGCCTTTTCTTATTGGTGTTTGATTGTGTATTTTAATGGCTCATCGCCGATGGTTTGAATTTGTGTGCTTTCGGTTGGGTTAATGAGTCTTCAGCCGTTTTAAAATTGAAAGTTCCTTACTTGTCAAATCTTCGATTGTTTGGGCCTTTAGCCTCATTTGAAATATTATTTAAGGATAAAACCTTGCGCTTTCTGCATTTTGAAAATTTATTGTAGTTGTGTTTTAAATCATGGGCCTTCAGCCGTTTCAAAAATTAAAGGGGTTGTGCCCTTAAGCGATACGATTGTGTGACATATTCAGTCGATAGTTAATCTCAGAAATTTGCGCTGTAATGTTTGGGCAACTAAATAAAGTTATGTGTGTTCGAGTGTAACTGACAGCCGTCATTTTTGGCCCCTTTATACAGTTCCAACTATCCGTTCTGTCCTGCGGATCTAAGCAGGCGTTTCACAGCCTATTGCGCACGTTCTGTGGCTGCACGAAAAGCATTCAACATGGTGGCGTTGCTGTCAGGGTTCCTCCGAGCCATAATCCGTAGGTAGCGGTCAACCACTGCAGTAACAATCCTTGGGAAGCGTGAGAGAGGTATGTCATCGACAATTTCTGTATGTCCTCCATGTTCGAACAACATCGCTTTGGTTCACTCCGAGACGCCTGTACACTTCCCTTGTTGAGAGCCCTTCGTGGCACAAAGTAACAACGTGGACGCGATCGAACCGGGGTACTGACCGTGTATGCATGTTTGAACTACAGACAACACGAGCCGTGTACCTCCTTCCTGGTGGAATGGCTGGAACTGATCGGCTGTCGGACCCCCTCCATCTAACAGGCGCTGCTCATGCATGGATGTTTTCATCTTTGGGCGGGTGTAGTGACATCTCTGAACAGTCAAAGGGACGGTGTTTCTGATTCAGTATCCACAGTCAACGTCTATCTTCGGGAATTCAGGAAACCGGACTGGTGCAGAACTTTTTTGATGTGTGTGTATTTGCTTCTGAAAGGATTCTTTTTCTGCTGTAGACCTTGATTTTACTTCTTGTTTGCATCCACAGAGTTACCAGTATTTTTGGTTCCCAAGTGGCGAAACACTTCCATTGCCTTAAATGTCGGGATTCCTAATCTAAATCCTTCAGTGTCACCAGAATTAATTCGACTCTGTGCCATTACTGTGATTTTATTTTTCCTGAGTTCATCTACGAACTCTTTTCGAGACACTGTCCGACCCGTTCAACTGACCTTGTGGGTACTTGTGAGTACTTGTACTTTTCCCTCTAAGAATAACATTATTTACAATCACTGATCAGTTCAATTTGACAAGAGGAATCAGTCCATGCCACAGCCCACATGACTATAGAGCCAGCACCCGCTTGCACAGTGCCTCTTTGACCACTTGGGTCCATGGCTTTGTGGGGTCTGCGCCACACTCGACACCTACCATCACCTTTTATCAACTGAAAATGGGACTCATCACACGAAGCCATAGTTTATCAATCATCTAGCGTGCAACCGATACGGTCACGAGCCCAGAAGAGGGGCTGAAGGCGATGTTGTGCTCTTAGCAAAGGCATCTCCTCGGTCGTCTGCTGCCACAGCCCATTAGCGTCACATCTCGTCGCACTGTCCTGACGGATACGATCGTCGTACGTCCCACATTGATTTCTGCGGTTATCTCAGGTATTGTTGCTTGTCTGTTAACACCAACAACTCTAAGCAAAAGCCACTTCTCCCGGCCGTTAAGTGGAGGACGTCGGCCACTGAGGTAATGGCTGATATTTAGTACTCTCTGCACATTCTTGACACTGTGGATCTCCAAAAATTGAGTTCCCTAACGATTTCCGAAATGGAACAGCCCATGCGTCTATCTCCAACTACCATTCCGCTTTCAAAGTCTGTTACTTTCCGCCGTGCGGTCATTATCACGTCGGGAACCTTTCCACACGAATCACGTGAGTACAAATGACAGCTACACCAACGCTCAGCCCTTTTATACCTTCTACACGCGATAGTATCGTCATCTCTATATGCGCCTATCACTGTCCCATGACTTTTGTCACCTTAGTGTACATCTTGCACAAGTAGTTCTGTCATTAATGATTCTCCCAAGGACCTCAGTAGTTCTAATGGTTATCTACTTCGGGTGCATAAGGCCTCTCAGTGCTCTGTCATATTCTTGTCGGAGTACCACATCTTACGCCAGATTTTCATCTGTTTCCTCTTAACATTAATTATTTTCTATAGCGTTTCCATATATTCCTCCCAAGTTCAGTCCTCTCTTCTCTATTTAGTAATGGCTTGTCATGTGAACACTTGATACTCTTACATATGCTTCTTTCTCGAAAGGTTTCTTTTATTTCCGTATAAGTGAAATCTATATTTCCCATCGACATTCTTCCACACCATTGGATCTCTTTTCTACATATTCATATTATGCCACATCTCTGTTTCTAAATGTCATAGACAATAATAATTAAACGAATCGTCTGCTGTAATCAGTCAAGTGTGTGCACCGCGGCTTGTAGACTTTCGTCGTTACAGTTGAATTTTTTTAAGAACAAGATAATTTTTAGGCGGAGAGCTTGACAACAGTGCTGAAAGTTTTTCTTTCTGAAGAATAACAGCTCAATGTTAAAAAACTAAAAAGCTACAGTCTCCAAGGAATTTTGTCTACTGTCGACAATCAACAGCGTTGAAGTTTACATGACTCCTCATTTCAGCAGTCTATTATTTGATAATGAAGCGATGAAGGCAGATTTTACTTAGCATCAGGAACACGAGTCGCGCGAAAATTCATAATAGATAATAATCAATATCAGCGCCGTAATTAACATTCGAGTAACGTTCGAGTATTCGAGTATCGTTAATGCAGGTAACAAAGATAGGGTATTTGGCAGTACATCATTTAACACTAAGGCTGCCGTGTCCAATTACTGCAGTCTTTGATCGCTTATAAAGCTTATTTGAAATGTAGTCTCGTTTCTTTACCTTTAATTATTCCAGTCGAAATAGTGCAGGGGTATCCAATTACAAGAGCTTTCGTTTTCGTTCTTCTTTTGCAGGCCGCTCATTTCCAGGTAATCTTTCATTTTGCTATTGCAGCCATGTAGGTGTGTCCTTCACTCAGGCAAGGGCAAAAACTGCGGAAATGACTACTGGTTTCCTGCACCTACCCCTTCCTCAGCTATTATCTGTTTTCTCTTTTGCAAATATTAGTTCCTGGAACTTTCACAGTTCCCTTGTCTATTTACTTTTCCTTCGTTTACAGAGAGATATTGCTTACTTTTTGTGAGAGGGGCTAACTATGTAACCAAACTTCATAGGAGACTGCGAATGAGCTACAAAGAAATTCGTTATCTGTGGTCATAAGAGAATAATGTTTTCCTAGCCGTCGGAGAATTTCTGATGGGATTTTGTTTACCTAGTTAACTAGCGCATATTCTCATTAGAAACGAAACACAATCAATTCCATCAACTGTAGTTCTGGTATACATGCTGATGTGACAAGCATAAGAGCTGAAACAAAGAAAATGTACCACTGCATTGACAGGTGATTCAGAATATAAAGGGAGATGATGATCTAATGATGTTTGGGAATTATTATACATACTATATTAGGCTAAAAAAACAAAAGGCAGAAAGCTACTGGAGAGCTGGCCCACATGCTAGGCAGTAGGGAGAGAGAGTATAAAATCTCCTTGAGATATGCAACAAATTTTAACTAACAATGACAAGTACGCTGCTTAAAAATCCCTTGTAGAAGAGTTATACTTGCAAGAGGCAGGAGACACAGAAAAGTGCAAACTTGATTAAGTGTTCATCTACATCATCTATACTCTGTGAGCCACTGTGAAGTGCACTGCAGAGGGTATGTCCCGCTCTATTAGTGAGTAGTGAAAGTTGCTGTTTTTGTTGTATGGAAATGTATAGTTATATTTACTGGTGTTTTGTCTATGTGGTGATGTGAAGTTGATTTCATGATTAGAGAGACAGTTTGGCTCATATTTAAGTGGGTAAGTAATTTCGTAATTCTTAAAAAGTTACCATCAATGTAAAAGTTAATCAGGAATGCAACATTAAACTGTGTACCGCAACACTTGTGGCGGAAATACAGTCTACTAAGTTAAATTTAAGAAAACTGTCCTGTTAGCAACAATACAAGCAATCTGACTGCGAGGAAAATGTGAAATATAAACAACTACCAAAAACGACCCGTATGAAAAGTATATCACTGTTGAAACGTTAATTGTATCACACGCAAATTGTAAAAGGCCCACCTGTTTGCGCAGTGAATAAATGTTGTCCTGCTGCTATCTTCAGACTTTTGTCGCTGCTGCTGCTATGCTAGTTAAAAAATAATAATTCAAACTATTAGCAACGCGATGTGCAATGCGCGTTTTAAACTGTAGAGACATCGACAAAACGTCTGTGCTGATAAATCTTACTGCAGTGATCACTTAATTAAATCCCTGTTACTGAGAAACTCAGGAAAGCAAAATTATATACGTGACACTTGAAATAAAGGGACAAATGCTTAATGATGGAAAAACAATAAAGTAACTGCATTAACGAAATTTTAAATCATTAAGACAAAATATTTTGATACTTGAAATATTAGAACCTCACTTTACATTAATAGTGGAGAAACATGAACACATTCTCTTTATTTTCTTAAAACACATATGCTACCCAAGGTTGACAATAAATCAATAAATCACGCACTGTTGCTTTATCATAAGAATTTTCATTTCTAAATTTCTGACAAAATTAATTATTGCTTGGATGTCTCGGCAAATGCGCCATTACAGCACCTTTTGAAGTCTTCTGAAGTAATTTACAAGATATATCTCCAAAAATAAGAAAAATGTAAGAAAATTATAGCCGCCACGTTACACTGCCTAAACACATCTTTCTTAATCACAAGATAAAACTCGACTTCTCTATCTGTCTCTGTCTCTCTCCAAGACTGCACTCGCTTCACAAGCAGAGGTCCTACTAATAATCTCTCGCAGCACAACTTCTTTGGCAGAGATGTTGCCTGCTATTATTCAGATGCTATTAAGGCTTTACTTTTCCGCATGACAACCAAAATCATAACAAAGTTACAATTTTCTGTATAACACAAAATCCTTACAGCAGGGCTTTTTCTCGTTCCATTCTCATATAGAGCGAGGAAAGAATGATTGTTGAAACGTCTGTGCTGTAATAAATCTGATCTTGTCTACATCTACAACTACATCTACATGACTACTCTGCAATTCATATTTAAGTGCTTGGCAGAGAGTTCATCGAACCACAATCATACTATCTCTCTACCATTCCGCTCTCGAACAGCGCGCGGGAAAAACGAACACCTAAACCTTTCTGTTCGAGCTCTGATTTCCCTTATTTTATTTTGATGATAATTCCTACCAATGTAGGCTGGGCTCAACAAAATATTTTCGCATTCGGAAGAGAAAGTTGGTGACTGAAATTTCGTAAATAGATCTCGCCGCGACGAAGAACGTCTTTGCTTTAATGACTTCCATCCCAACTCGCGTATCATATCCGCCACACTCTCTCCCCTATTACGTGTGAATACAAAACGAGCTGCCCTTTTTTGCACCCTTTCGATGTACTCCGCCAATCCCACTTGGTAAGGATCCCACACCGCGCAGCAGTATTCTAACAGAGGACGAACGAGTGTAGTGTAAGCTGTCTCTTTAGTGGACTTGTTGCATCTTCTAAGTGTCCTGCCAATGAAACGCAACCTTTGGCTCGCCTTCCCCACAATATTATCTATGTGGTCTTTCCAACTGAAGTTGTTCGTAACTTTAACACCCAGGTACTTAGTTGAATTGACAGTCTTGAGAATTGTACAATTTATCGAGTAATCGAATTCCAACAGATTTCTTTTGGAACTCTTGTGGATCAACTCACACTTCTCGTTATTTAGCGTCAACTGCCACCTGCCACACCATACAGCAATCTTTTCTAAATCGCTTTGCAACTGATACTGGTTTTCGGATGACCTTACTAGACAGTAAATTACTGCATCATCTGCAAACAACCAAAGAGAACTGCTCAGATTGTCACCCAGGTCATTTATATAGATCAGGAACAGCAGAGGTCCCAGGATGCTTCCCTGGGGAACACCTGATATCACTTCAGTTTTAATGATTTGCCGTCTATTACTACGAACTGTGTCCTTCCTGACAGGAAATCACGAATCCAGTCGCACAACTGAGATGATACCCCATAGGCCCGCAGCTTGATTAGAAGTCACTTGTGAGGAACGGTGTCAAAAGCGTTCCGGAAATCTAGAAATACGGAATCAACTTGAGATCCTCTGTCGATAGCGGCCATTACTTCGTGCGAATAAAGAGCTAGCTGCGTTGCACAAGAACGATGTTTTCTGAAACCATGCTGATACGTATCAATAGATCGTTCCCTTCGAGGTGATTCATAATGTTGAATACAGTATATGCTCCAAAACCCTACTGCAAACCGACGTCAATGATATAGGTCTGTAGTTCGATGGATTACTCCTACTACCCTTCTTAAACACTGGTTCGACCTGCGCAATTTTCCAGTCTGTAGGTACAGATCTGTCGGTGAGCAAGCGGTTGTGTATGATTGTTTAGTATGGAGCTATCATATCAGTGTAATCTGAAAGGAACCTAATCGGTATACAATCTGGACCTGAAGACTTGCCCGTATCAAGCGATTTGAGTTGCTTCGCAACCCTTAAGGTATCTACTTCTAAGAAACTCATGCTAGCAGCTGCTCGTGTTTCAAATTCTGGAATATTCCATTCGTCTTCCCTGGTCAAGGAATTTCGGAAAACTGTGTTCAATAACTCCGCTTTAGTGGCACAGTCGTCGGTAACAGTACAATCGGCACTGCGCAGCGAAGGTATTGACTGCGTCTTGCCGCTTGTGTACTTTTCATACGACCAGAATTTCTTCGGATTTTCTACCAAATTTCGAGACAATGTTTCGTTGTGGAACCTATTAAAGTCATCTCGCATTGAAGTCCGTGCCAAATTTCGCGCGTCTGTAAATTTTAGCAAGTCTTCAGGATTTCACGTTCTTCTGAACTTCGCATGCTTTTTCCGTTGCATCTGCAACAGCGTTCGGACCTGTTTTGTGTACCACGGGGGATCAGTTCCATCTCTTACCAATTTATGAGGTATGAATCTTTAAATTACTGTTGCTACTATATCTTTGAATTTGAGCCACATCTCGTCTACATTTGCGTAGTCAGTTCGGAAGGAATGGAGATTGTCTCTTAGGAAGGCTTCTAGTGACACTTTATCCGCTTTTTTAAATAAAATTATTTTGTGTTTGTTTCTGGTGGATTTGGAAGAAACGGTGTTGAGCCTAGCTACAACGACCTTGTGATCATTAATCCCTGTATC
This sequence comes from Schistocerca serialis cubense, assembly GCF_023864345.2. NCBI lineage: Eukaryota > Metazoa > Arthropoda > Insecta > Orthoptera > Acrididae > Schistocerca > Schistocerca serialis. The sequence continues at coordinate 666,200,136 of NC_064641.1, read as the reverse complement.
AGTCATGATGCTCTCTATCAGCTCTGGATTGTTTGTGGCTAAGAGGTCAAGCGTGTTTTCGCAACCATTTACAATTCGCGTGGGTTCGTGGACTAACTGCTCGAAATAATTTTCGGAGAAAGCATTTAGGACAATCTCGGAAGATGTTTTCTTTCTACCACCGGTTTTGAACAAGTATTTTTGCCAACATATCGAGGGAAGGTTGAAGTCCCCACCAACTATAACAACTATAACCGTATAAGTGGGGTATTTATTTGTTACGAGACTCAAATTTTCTCTGAACTGTTCAGCAACTATATCATCGTAGTCTGGGGGTCGGTAGAAGGAGCCAATTATTAACTTAGTTCGGCTGTTAAGTATAACCTCCACCTATACCAATTCGCACTGAGTATCTACTTCGACTTCACTACAAGATAAACCACTACTGACAGACACAAACACTCCACCACCAATTCTGCCTAATCTATCTTTCCTGAACACCGTCTGAGACTTCGTAAACATTTCTGCAGAACTTATTTCAGGCTTTAGCCAGCTTTCTGCACCTATAACGATTTCAGCTTCTGTGCTTTCTATTAGCGCTTGAAGCTCAGGGACTTTCCCAGCACAACTACAACAATTTACAACTACAATTCCGACTGTTCCTTGATCCAAGCACGTCTTGTATTTGTCATGCACCCTTTGAGATTGCAGCCCACCCCGTACTCTCCCGAGGCCTTCTAACCTAAAAAACCGCCCAGTCCACGCCACACAGCCGCCGCTACCCGTGTAGCCGCCAGCTGAGTGTAGTGAACTCCTGACCTATTCAGCGGAACCCGAAACCCCACCACCCTATAGCGCAAGTCAAGGAATCTGCAGCCAACACGGTCGCAAAACCGTCAGAGCTTCTGATTCAGACCCTCCACCCGGCTCTGCACCAAAGGTACGCAGTCGGTTCTGTCAACGATGATGCAGATGGTGAGCTCTGCCTTCATCTCGTAAGCAAGACCGGCAGCCTTCACCAAATCAGATAGCCGCTGGAATCCAGAGAGAATTTCCTCAGATCCAAAGCGACACACATCATTAGTGCCGACATGTGCCACCACCTGCAGCTGGCTGCACTCTGTGTTCTTCATGGCATCCGGAAGGACCCTTTCCTCATCAGGAACGACTCCACCCGGAATGCACACGGAGTGCACACTGGATTTCTTCCCCTCCTTAGCCGCCATATCCCTAAGGGGCCCCATTACGCTCCTAGCATTGGAGCTCCCAGCTACCAATAAGCCCACCCTCTGCGATTGCCCGGACCTTGAAGGCTCAGAATCATCCTCTGAAACAGGGCAGGCAGCTGCATCTGGCTCAGCCAGAGACAGTGCCCGAAACCTGTTTGTCAGACGCACGTCTTTCGCTGCCTCCCACGCCTTGGAACGACCTCCCAATCAACCACAGGCGAGGGCTCAGCCCCACTGCGAGCAGCAACCGGGGCAACCACAGCGGCAGACCGATCTGGGGACAGACGGGACGAGGTTGACATCCCCGTGATACCCAAGTCCGGCTCCCCACAGTGGTGCCCATTGGCAACAGCCTCAAGCTGCGCGACCGAAGTCAGCGCCGCTAGCAGCTGTGAGCGAAGGGATGCCAACTCAGCCCTCATCCGAACACAGCAATCACAGTCCCTGTCCATTCTAATCGATGTTGAACAACAATTACTGAAACACGAGTCCGTACCTAGATAACGCAAGGGAAACACGCAAAGAATGTATTAACTAACCTGTACAAATGCCTAACGACTGCGCTACTATCTGCCTGAATTTACGATTACAGTAACTAAAACTCCTATACGAAACTCACACGCAATTTAGGTAAGAATCTACGAAGTAAGAACTAAAGCGCGATGCAACAACTCTCAAATACTATAATACGCCCAAAATTTATGAATTAAACAATGCAAGTACCCAAAAACGCGCAAAGAAATTAAGAATTAAACTATGTAACGAATAAGTAAGCTAGGGGTATACGACTTGCTGCTGTAGCTGCTTATCCAACGGCATAACTCTTACGGGAAGCGATATGTGGAGGATTGTAGTATATTACTGGCGGTATCATTTAAACCTAAATCCGGTACTTGAGAACGGATAGATTTTCTCAGACTGTTTCCATGTATCTTCAGAAGTCTGGCAGTTCATTTCTTTCAAAATCTCGGCGACACACTTCCGCGTGCAGAACAAACCTATGACAATTCGTGCTGTTCTTCTCTGTATGCGTTTAATATCCCCTGCTATTCCTATTTGTTACAGGTTCCACACACTTAGTCATGTTCTATAATGGGTCGCACGAGTGATTTGTAAACGATCACCTTTGTAGACTGTATTTCCCTGGTATTGTACCAATAAACCGAAGTGTGCTACATGCTTTACCCGTATATGGACCAGTCTGATCGTACCATTAAATTCCACATAAAGTGTTAAACCTGGGTATTTTACCGATTCCAACAGTGACTCATTAACGTATTCATAGGTTATTGTCAGTTTTCGTTTTGTGAAGGGCCGTCGTATGAGAAAAGTGACAGTTTGGTTTCACATGATCTGTGTTCGCGAAATCCATACTGGTTGGCATAGAGGAGGTCGTTCTGATCGAGATACTTCATTATGTTTAAGCTCAGAAGACATTGTAGGACTTTACATCAAATCGATGAGTTTTTTGGATCACTTCCGCTACACGTATTGTAGACAGGTCCAACCTGTGCCTCCTTCCGTCTAGTGGCCACTGATTTTCGTTCGAACGATGTGCAATAGATTGTAATTAAGAGGCGGGCTACCTCAGTCGTAAATTAAGTATAGAATCTGACAGATTCCATTGGGCCCTGTGTCGATTTCAGCAGTTTCTCAACTCCACTGACATTAATATTGATTTCAGTCATCTTTTCAAAGGTAATAGAATTAAACTGAAGCAACACTAACGGGTTTTCCTGTGTATAGGAATACATGCAAATAAAGTTAAGCATTTCCGCTATTGTTTCGCCAGTGTCAATTTCAGTTCCTGTATTGTCCATGAGTGACAGGACACTAACTTTGGGGCCACTAAAATTCATTGCATATTACCAGAAACCCACTGGACTTTGCAAAAGATCTTTCGGCAATATTCTGCTCCGGTAGTCACTGAAGGCTTCATGTATTGCTCTCTTGACTGCGAAAAGCGTTTCATTCAACATCTGTCTGTCTATAGCCCTATGCTTTGTTTTTACCCTTATTATGCAGTAGCACCTGTTTCTTTAGAAGTGACCGTGCACCATGGATAATCTCTCCCTTCATGAACTGTTCTACTGGGAACATATCTATCCAGTGTACGGTCAACTTCTCTTTTAAACTTGAGCTATAATTCCTCTATATGCTCCAGTCCTAAGCTAAATGTTTCAAGTTCCTCACTGAAATATTAAACTACCGCTTCTTACTTTTGTGAACATATGTACCTTCCTGTTTTAGTTACCTTTGTGCTGTAACATTCATTGTTTCGATATCTAATTCGAGATCACTGATACCTGTTTTGGCGTGGACTTCCTCAAAGACGTCGGGTCTGTATTTTTCCATTCGATCCAGCATATTTATAACGTAAGTGAGGCTTCGAAGTATCTGTTCTAGGCACATCATAGAAGGCTTTTAATAAAGTTTCACCATATGCCTTGTCGCCCCCATCAATAACAATACCAAGTATCCGAAATGATTTTCAGATGATTAAAGTGTCCTGCAGTAGTTACAGTATGATTAGGGAACTTACGTTCAAGTCATCCGAGCTTCTGATATTTTAATACTCTCACCTGCGGGAAGCTTTTCTTTGGATCTTACTCTGACACATCTCTTCTCCTACAGCTACCGTTATCTAGATTAGATCTTGAGTCGTCTAATCTAAAAAAAGTATATATGTATACATTTGGGAACTCTTCGTTTTGAATGCGGGCCGGCCGAAGTGGCCGTGCGGTTAAAGGCGCTGCAGTCTGGAACCGCGAGACCACTACGGTCGCAGGTTCGAATCCTGCCTCGGGCATGGTTGTGTGTGATGTCCTTAGGTTAGTTAGGTTTAACTAGTTCAAAGTTCTAGGGGACTAATGACCTCAGCAGTTGAGTCCCATAGTGCTCAGAGCCATTTGAACCATTTTTTTGAATGCGGATAAAGTGGCCAAAGTTTCAGAAATGCACAGTCAAGTTTACAGGTGACGATATAGTACTACACAATAAATATCGTTCCTGAAAAGACAAGTTCGCTTCACAGTTGACGAATTAACACTGCGAATTATATCACGACACCAGCACGAGTTTTGATAAAATAAAAACTGAAATTACATTTAAATTTAACGCCAAGTTTTTCTTACCTAAGTTTTCGAATTTCATTTATGTGACGCACGTGATTCTACTCGAAAACAAAAGGAGTGCCGTCATTATAGTGGGGTCTAGAGATGAAGAGCAGGAAATCGCCAGGAAGATGCAAAGTGCAAGCAAGTTTGATACCGAAGTACTGAGGATTGGTGATGCGCGATCGAAGTTCTCTAAGGCCTGAACGTCGAAGACGGAAGCTCAGCTGAAGAAAATTGGACGCTTTGGAAACAGGTAGTTACAGAACTTTAACATTCATTATGCGTGTATATATATGGAAGGTAACTTTAATAGATGGCGGAAGATACATTAAATGATGAAAAAAATAATATGAAAGATGCAGAGGAAGAGAAAGGAATGTCATCAAAAGTACCCGGACACCCCAAAAATATACGTTTTGCATATCAGGTGCACTGTCCCTAGGTAAACTGTTTCCGATGTGATAGTGAAGTGGAAACGTGAAGGGACACGTAAAGCAAATAGGCGTACAGACCGACCTCGTCTTTTGACTGACAGAGACGGCCGAGAGTCGAAGTGGGTCGTAAGGTGTAATAGGCAGACATGTATCCAGACCATCACACAGGAATTCCAAACTGCATCAGGATCAACTGCAAGCAGAATGACAGGTGGGAGGTGAGGAAGCTTGGATTTCATGGTCGGGCGGTTGCTCATAGGCCACACATCACGCCGGTAAATGCCAACCGACGCCTCGGTTGGTGTAAGGAACATAAACATTAGACCATTGAACAGTGGAAAAGAGTTGTGAGGAGTGACGAATCACGGCACACATTGTGGCGATCCGATAGCAAGGTGTGGGTATGGCGAATTCTCGGTCAACGTTATCTGCCAGCGTGTGTAGAGCCAACAGCAAAATTTGGAGGCGGTGGTGTTACGGTGTGGTCTTGTTTTTCATGTTGTTTTGCGTGGCACTATCACAGCACAGGCCTATACGTTTTAAGCCCCTTCTTGCTTCCCACTGCTGAAGAGCAATTCGGGGATGACGATTTCAACCTTCAACACGATCGAGCACCGGTTCATAATGCACTGCCTGTAGCAGAGTGGTTACACGACAATAACATCCCTGTAATGGACAGGCCTGCACAGAGTCCTGACCCGAATCCTATAGAACAACTTTGGGATGCTTTGTCACGCCGACTTCGTGCCTGCCCTCACTGAACGACATCGATACCTCTCCCGAGTGCAGCACTCCCTGAATAATGGGCTACCATTCCCAAAGATGCTTTTAGCCCGTGACTGAACGTATGCTTGCGAGAGTGGAAGTTGCCATCAAGGTAAGGGTGGGCCAACACCATATTAAATTCCAGCATTACCGATGGAGGGCGCCACGAACTTGTAAGTCATTTTCAGCCAGTTGTTCGGATACTTATGATCACACAGTGTAGTTATATAAGTGACTTAGAAAAGAAATCATTGAAATCATTCGGAAGTGATTGGAAGCTAGAGCAAAACACCTGTAAAAAATGTGAAGAAGTGGATAAGAAAATTATACTTGGAAAAACAGTTTCAACGAATAACATCAGGAAAAGTTAAAAGTAAATGTGTCAATTTTAAGGTTTCAAAACAAATTCTATGATTAACTTAGATGAGAGACAGAATGGGTGGAAACTGTCCTTGAAGGGCCTATAAGAAGGGAAGAACTGATAACGTGACAGTAGATGAAATGTCGAGATGAAGGACGTCTGGCCAAAATTTGGAACAGTTAAGCTCGAATAGTAATAATGCACCTTTGGCAACAGGTACACATTGGCCCTGTGGTCTCGGGGTAGCGTACTGGATTACCAATCAAAACATCCTCTGTCTCAAGTACGAAATCCGCTACTCCTTGTATTTTGATTAGTGATCAGCATTGGCGGCAGAAGACTTCCGGCATAAGAAGTGACCCTTATTCTGCCAATGGCCTTGTCATAGAGGCCGGAGGAAAAGACAGAGATTCAGGGCACTCTCTTGTCCTTTCGGTGGAAAACTGCGCCTACAGGTGGAAGAACCAGCAATGATCAACGGCATGAGGATGCAGAAGGCAATGGAAACAAGTGCATAATGACACATAACATGTATCCACACGAAATGTGGGCTGTAATAGAAGAATTGTCATAATGTTCTCTCTATTGGCAAAAGATACCCGGAATAGCCTCCGTTCCAGATCTCTGAGGGGAGATTGCCAAAGGGGAGGTGACCATAAGAAAAAGACTGAATAACTAAAGAAAGGAGTCGGGTCGTGGAATGTCAGAAGCCTGAATTGGGTAGGGAAGCTAGAAAATCTGAAACGGGAATTTCAGAGGCTCAATCTAGATATATTATGGTTCAGTGAAGTGAAATGAAAAGAAGCCAAGCATTTCTGGTCACATGAGTATAGGGTAACATCAGCGGAAAATGATGTAACGTTAGTAGGATTCGTCATGAATAGAAAAGTAGGGAAGAAGAATGTGTTATTGTGAACAGTTCAGTGACAGGGTTGTTCTTATCAGTATCAGCAGCAAACCAACATCGACAACCATAGTTCAGGTACACATCCCGACGTCGCAACCTGAAGATGATGTGACAGAAAGTATATGATCATTTTTAAAGGGTAATACACTACTTAAAGCTAGATGAAAATCTAATAGTTATAGGGTACTGGAATGCAGTGTGAAGGGAAGGAGTAGGATAGTTATGTAATGAATTTCAACTAGTAATAGCGAATACTCTGTTCAAGAATCACAAGAGGAGGTGGTATACTTGAAAAAGGCCGAGTGATACGGGAATATTTCAATTACATTACATCATAGCTAGACAGAGATACCGAAATCAGATACTGGATCGTAAGGCGCAGATATAGACTACTCAGTTCACAATGTAGTAATGAAGAAGAGTAGGCTGAAGTTTAAAACATTAGTCAGGAAGAATCAATATACAAAGAAGTGGGACACGGAAGTACTAAGAATGATGAGGCATGCTTGAAGTTCTCTAAGGCTATAGATACAACAATAAGGAGAATAAACGTGGTAACATTGGGAGTGCAACGGGAATTCCACTGAAACAAGCAGAGGAGAGAGCGGATATATGGAAAGCGACCATTGAAGGCCTCTATGAAGGGGAAGATTTGTCTGATGTGATTGAAGAAATAACAGGAGTTGATTTGGAAGAGAGAGGGGATCCATTATTAGAATTTAAGAGAGCATTGGAGGACTTAATATTAAATTAGGCAGAATGGATAGATAACTTTCCATCAGAATTTCCCATATCAATGGGGAAAATGGCAACAAAAAACTATTCACGAATGTTTGTAGAATGTACGAGTCTGGAGACATACCGTCTGACTTTCTGAAAAATACCATCTGCACAATTCTGACGACGGCAAGAGCTGACAGGAGCAGGAGGATCAGCAGCGAATTGACGCATGGTGCAGGGAATGAAAATTGAATCTCAATGTAGACAAGTGTAATGTGCTGCGAATACATAGAAAGAAAGATCTCTTATCATTTAGCTACAATATAGCAGGCCAGCAACTGGAAGCAGTTAATTCCATAAATTATCTGGGAGTACGCATTAGGAGTGATTTAAAATGGAATGATCACATAAAGTTGAACGTCCGTAAAGCAGATGCCAGACAGATCCATTGGAAGAATCCTAAGGAAATGGAATCCGAAAACAAAGGAAGTAGGTTACATTATGCTTGTTCGCCCACTGCTTGAGTACTGCTCACCAGTGTGGGATCCTTACCAGATAGGGTTGATAGAAGAGATAGAGAAGATCCAACGGAGAGCAGCGCGCTTCGTTACAGGTTCATTTAGTAATCACGAAAGCGTTACGGAGATGATAGATAAACCCCGGCGGAAGACTCTGCAGTAGAGACGCTCAGTAGCTCGGTACGGGATTTTGTTGAAGTTTCGAGAACATACCTTCACCGAGGAGTCAAGCAGTATATTGCTCCCTCCTACGTATATCTCGCGAAGAGACCATGAGGATAAAATCAGAGAGATTAGAACCCACACAGAGGCATACCGACAATCCTTCTTTCCATGAACAATACGAGACTGGAATAGAAGGAAGAAGCGATAGAGGTATTCAAGGTACCCTCCGCCACACACCGTCAGGTGGCTTGTGAAGTATATATGTAGATTTACCTAGCATTAGTCATTGTTATACGCTGGGGGCCCAGCACACTGCGCGATGATGAGGTGGCCAGTGGGTACATGACTCGATCATATCTGGTTCTCAGAATGGGTCATTTGGACATCCACTATCACGCTATTTATAAGTTAAGACGAATGACTGTTCGCGTTGTTAGAGGTCTTCGTGACATCTTCGAACAGAAATTGGATAGTAGAGAAAGCGAAGATTGTGAAATATGGAACACATGTTAAGGTGTTGGGTGTAGGTACTTCTCTGTGAGTAAAAGATTGACGTAAAAGAGGGAATTCTGGAGGGTCACGTCATATTAGTCGGAAAGAAACCGTTTTTTCACTTGAAGAGATGTATCAGAGCTATTCCTAACATCGCAGAAGGATGGTGATACTAGGAAGCTAATCTAAAAGACTTGGTATTCTGGGAATCCAAACTTCTCAAAAGGGTACAGAGCTGTACTTTTCGTTTAGAAAGCGCTCCTGTTCATTTTTTATTTTGCCTTTCCATTCAGTTTGTGTCTCGAACAACCTCAAAGAGGGAAGGTCAGGAACACTGCAATGTCAATTTTTATTTATTTATGTTTTTCGTTTTTATGTTACTCACACAGTATTATGTTCTTATGGTAATTGACGAGGGACAGGATAAAATAAGGTGCGTCAAGCCAGTAGCGTATAACTTCCAAGGCATCCGAGAGAACAGTAGGGGATAAAAACTGTAGGAGAAGACAGAGACTGGAATGCTTCCAACAAATAATTGAGGAACTAAGGTGCAAGTGCTACAAGTGATAGTTTCCTCTAAGACTCCTGAGGGAAGGTTTAGTAATACGAATTCTTGTTGCTAGTCTTATCATCTGAGTTTCTCAATGTCTTACGGAAAAGTAAATTATAGATATACTGCCCAGCAAACTAAAATGTGTTGAATTAATGCCTTAAATATCAAGGGATGTTAATGTTTTTTTTAGAACTGAGACATACTTTTTCTCAGATTTTGCAAAACCCAGACAAAATGGTCATTATTATTTTCTGCTCCGTTCTATAAGAAACAGGCAAATGAAAACGAGGTGGATGAAATACGTAAGAAAACTATTTATTAATTCAAAAGTAATCGCCATAACTGTGAATACATATATCCCACTTTGAGACAAAACGGTCAATGCGTTCAAGAATAAATGTTTTCGGTGGCCCGTGGAACCAAGATTCTACCGAGATGTGCACCTCTGTGTACGAAGTGAATCAAAGGTTACAAATGACTTCCTTCAGTGCTCCAGAAAGACGGAAATCGCCGGGCCAGAAACCCGGACTGTTTGGATTATATATAAGAAATCCCGAGAAGAATTTCTGTAGTGTAGTCGAAACATCAGCGACAAGCGGGCCCTCTGTAGAGTCCCGATCTCTCACCATGTCAATTTCCACATATTTGGATCTCTGAAGTAAGACATTCGTGACCGTCTGTTTCGGACGAAGAGGAACGCGCCTGGGTACAATTATGCATCCATCGGCAACCGCAATCAGTTTTCCATGTAGGCTTTGACTGTCTTGCCTCACAGTGGGAAATTTCTATGAACGGTATAGAGATTACTTTTAAAATAATAGACAGTTTACTTAATGTCTTAATATATCTCGTTTTCATTTGACTGCCGCTTATACAATTTCGTTCGCGAGAGAAAATGATCCGTCTTGGTACATTCATGTCTACGGCCAGCTCATTCCTTTGTTTTTTTCTGTTCGGTTGGTAACTTTTTAATGAATACCTCGTACACTGAGGAGAGAAATGTATTTTGCTTACGCTTGCTTTTTTATGTATTGTCTGCCCCTTTGGTTGTGTAGTACAACAATCACCGCATTTTTTCCAGTTTTATAGAGTTCTGTTGCTTCATATACATTCACCAAATAATTATGAAACTTTCTTTTCCATTTATTTTCCTGTAGCTTTAATCATCTCTACCGAAACATTATCTACTGTAGACTTTCCTTTATTCCTATTTCAAAGGACATTATACAGCTCATCTCATATTATTTCATATTACTTCCGGTACGTGTTTGTTTTCATTAATAACGATGCTTCCTATTCAACTCTTGTACTATTCATATATTTGTATAAGCCTTCTAATGCCACTTCGATTTTCTCTCTCTATGTTGTAAAACTTAACCATAGGGAATGTTAGTTTTAGCCAGCTTAGATTTGTATAATTTTTTACTTAAATTTTTATTCTATTCAGTCGTTTCTCTATGAAATTTTCACTGCGTATTCTGTCATCATCTTGAAGAAAAGTCGAATAACTCTAGTATTTTCTATGGTGTTTTCACTGTTTCATGGCGGCGTTGTGCCATTTGCGAATTACTTGTAATTTTCTTATGGATACTTACACCACATATTAATTACTACTCAAGTACCATTGTAAATTTCTTTTTATTTTCTCCTATGTCAGTACAATCTTCATTTTCTAAGATGTTTAACTTGGTGTTTGCCTTAATCAGGTTCTCAAATAAATTCTTAAATATACTCTTTTCTAATTTCCTTTTTCTTTGGACCAATGTGTTAAAGAAAGATCTTGAGTCTTTTTCTGCAAATTCTAGCGATGTATTATCTCTGTCATATGTGACCCTCCATCTAGTTGATGAACGCTGATATTCCTCACTGTTAACTTCGTGGACTTGGAAGACAGGAGTTCATGGATCACTGTCGGTCATCAGGGATCCTGGCAAAAGGTAGAAGGAAGAGTGCTTGCACGGAATTCTGGTTCAAGCGGCTCTGAGCACTATGCGACTTAACTTCTGAGGTCATCAGTCGCCTAGAACTTAGAACTAATTAAACCTAACTAACCTAAGGACATCACACACATCCATGCCCGAGGCAGGATTCGAACCTGCGACCGTAGCGGTCGCTCGGTTCCAGACTGCAGCGCCTAGAACCGCACGGCCACTCCGACGGAATTCTGGAATCAGTATTGTTTGTATTAATTATGTATGGGCGTACAATACATAATATTTATTGAAAAGAAAATAATGCAGAGACTTTACAATATTATGTTCTAGAAATTAGAAACGTGTTCACGTGCAGTTTGTTCCAGCTACCATAAGAAATAATACAGAATTCAGTATGTACAGCTGACATCCCTGCAGTATGTAGCATAGAAACTAAGCCAGTACCTAGTCAGCATACCCCAACATCTCGCCGCTTCTACTGATGATCATCACTGGACGAGAGTTTGCTGTGACTATCGTTGGCGTTCAGAACAGTCTGATGTCTTTACGTGTTCTGTAGTTTGCCTAAGTCCACAGCCTAGAATCTACTCCTGTCTGTCACTCAGCTCCGCTGTCTGATATCATTCTACCGACGAGTAATAATCCAGGTGACCATAAACAAGACAGACACCGTTCTTTAAATTCGGCGTATGTCTTTTTGCACCCTTCTGACGATGTAGGACCTCTCCCTTTAAGTGTGACGCGGACTAGGGTTTCTCAAACTTTTGCCGTCGCGGGTCCCTTCTGAAGCATTAATAATCTTGGCGCCTCCCAGCAAATTTTAAATCCATCCTCAGCACCTCTCATACTTGGCACAAAAAAGCCCTCAGCATCTATTTACTTCTGGCTAATTATTGCAACTATCAGTGACAATAATAATAATAATAATAATAGAGGAAGAGGTAAAATTATGAAATAGGGGTGGTAGCATGGAATACTATGGTTTCTCCCTTGTAAGCGCCATACTTTCGTGAGGTGCTTTAAAACTACGTTCACCAACTGTAAACTGCTTTGTGGTGCATTCACATTACAGTTGACAACCAGTACATGTGAGTGAAGCTGTTTCGACGAATTCGCTAGGAGGAATAATTGTTGGAGTTTGCTGGTTTTCATTCTTATAGTAATAAATTATTAACTTTTTTTGTAAACGGACGTTTAATTAATACATTAACTCATAAAATGGAGAGTTTGTTACCTATTTAAATTTAATTTTCGATTTTATTTGGTTTTATAAATTTCAAGGTGGTTGTGTCACTGACATGGAGTATATTTTTACCGTATTTTCACAGCCTCTTTTACATGTAGGAATTGTTTCAGAAATGACCTCACGAGCTCTAAAGCAGTGGGATGATTCTGCTCTGCATATATGAATTATTAAAAATATTGAAAAGAAAATGGACCACTCCAGAAATCTGTATGTTATAAATCGCGCATGCGAAATCATGTCAACATCTTGTATCTGCCTGCTCACGCCTCCCACAAGATGCAACCGCTGGACAGAACTTTCATAAGTCCTTTGGGAACCTGTTATTCTGAGCAGGTACGCGTATAGGTGATGTAAAACGCACGTCCAGTAATAAACATTGACGTCACCTAACTGAATGGGAATGCCTATCTCAATTGCCAGACAAGGGAGACAGCAGTCAATGGTTTTAGAATGACAGGAATATACCCGCTAAACCTTCATATCTTTAAGGATGAAAATTTATTTGCCAGCAACGAAGGAATAGTTGAGGAGTTATCCAATGATTTAGTCAATGATCCAACTGCAGGAGCTAAGTTGAAGGGCTAATGTTGAAGTTGAGGGAGAAACATCTGCCGCCACATCTGAAATTACACCTTGGCAAATGTCACCAGTTGCTCAAACAAAGACCAGGCCAGTCACGAGGGGAAGAAAAAAAGGTCCTTCAGCAGGCCTAACATCGTCTCCATACAAGAGAGCTCTTGATCTATCGACGACAGCAACAAATAAACCGCAAACAAAGAAGCACAGGCCACTAAAGCGTATGAACTAAGAATCATGACGATCTTAGTGTGAGAGATGATTCGTTCACCCTCAGTAGCGTTCTGAACAACAGTGTATCTACTAATAAAAATGGCAATTGTCTATTTTTCTCTGGTAAATTTTGGCGGGAAGAGGCTGGGCAAGAATGGGTAATGTGTCTAATGTGCGAAACGTGGGCACGCACTGTACGGTAAAGGACGATATGCGTGCGATTTCTGCAAGTGAAATCACTTAGAGTAAGAAATTTAATAACTGAAAATGATATATTTCATGTGTTTGGCTATTGTGTTATTACGTTTCATAGTGTTTTCTTTGACAATGAGTTATCAATTTTCCATTATTTGTTTTAACTTTAACAAATTGAAACAAATGGACTATCCTTATTTGTACCCTTTAGTCTAAAGTGTCAAAAATGTAAAACATGGGTTAAGTCTAATTTAGAAATATTTCTAACGTAATATGTGTTCCAAAGTATAGGAGGCATTAAAATATATCCCAAAGTACGTGCTACCAGATTTTTGTTTGCTTATTGTGAGAAACTGAAAAACGTTTGAACGAAAAACAAAATGGTATTTCATATTTGTGCCACTTCCTCTAATAATAATAATATTAATTAGAGCACATCAGAGTTTTTCAAGAAGTCTAGAGTTTCCTTCTAGTTCTTACTCATATCGCTTAAAAAATACGTAGGATTTACTCACATGGTCTTGATGTCTTGACTGCATATGTGTCTTTAGTCTTATTAGCTTCAAGCTATAGTTGTCTAAAATCTACAAACAAAGGTTGCTTTGTTGCTCATAATTGAAAAGAATGTTGGTAAAGCCTAATGTCAGATATCCAAATTGATATTGACGCACTCTGTTTAGATCTAGCGTTGCTGATAAGAGCAGAGGAAGACGCACAAGAAGAATGTAGTTCGATTAAAGTCGCATCTTTCTCCCAGTCAGAATTGCATGCTCTCGGAGGAGATGAGACACTCGGTGAACCATTTCCAAGGGACTCTTGTCACCAATACGAATCAGCCTCTTATGCATGGGATTGGTGGAGCGTGTGGCACTTTGTTTTAAGTCAGTTTAATTACTTCCACTGAACAGGCCCTAGAATTAAACTTTTAGTTAAATCACTACCTTTGAACAGATTCCGCAAGCTCGGCTGAAATCAGTTGGACAGTCAGAAACGCTGTGATTAACAGTTTACTCTTTTAGTGAATGTTGCAAAGAATAGGGGGTCACATTGTCAATCGGTTTGGTTGTTAAATGTTTGGTAAGCAGCTAACTCTGTAGGTGACATGGGGTGGGCCGGAAGGGGGGGGGGGGAGGTGATGAAATGTTAGTCACGATTTTTCTCTGCGTTCCTGGTGACGTGATTACTGCTCAGTTCTTGTGAAGTAAGACGGCGAATTAACGATTGGTGAGCTTCCTAACTTGGTTCATGAAAGACAGAATCTGTCGTTAGCAGTAGGGTATTTATTTACTGGAAGTCTCTTCTTACATAACATTAAATATAAATAATTCAGTAAAAGCCCCCACCCTCTTCGTAACTTAGAACCACACTGGTATTGGATGGTGTACTGTGAGAAGCGCCACACCGCTAAATTCCTCCGCATTGCTGCAGAACAAGACAACTGTTATCGTCGGCTTGGCGTAAGTGGGCGGATACCAGCCACCCGCGGAGTCTTCTTCCGCTGGAGTTCTTTTGGAAAGCAGCTGGCAGGCCGACTTACACACTGCAATGGGAGTGAATTCGTTGGTGACAGAGGCACATGGCACTATTGTCTTCGATGTGTAGACAACGCAACCCTAGAATGTTGCTAAGTTCCTCTACAGCACCTACGAGTGTCTCGGTTCGATTTTCGCTCGAAGAAATCTGATTAACTCCATTCTGTTGTGTAACCAGATACAGTACAGCCTCAAACAGTAGTTCGTTTCCTAGCTCATCTGTTGGTGGAATTTTGTTCAAATCCTTGTTAGTATTCTTATATCACGTCTTAGTATGCTTTCAAACTTATTGATATCATTGAAAGAACCTTTGTCTACAAAACTATTTCACGACATATGCAAAATACCTCTTTCGGCGAAAGACTCTCAGACTTCAAGAATGCTGTAATTCCTATTCCAAAGAAAGCAAGCGCTGATAGATGACTACTAAAGAACCATCAGTCTAATGTCTTATTGCTAATACTGATACGAATAATTAGCAGACGAATAGGGGAACTGGTAGAAGCTCATTTCGAGAAGAAACAGTGCGAGTTCTGGAAGAATGCAGGGCTCCACGAGGCAGTATTGACATTACGATTCATCTTAGAAGACAGGCTAAAGAAGGGTAACGCTACATTTATGCTATTTGCAATTTTAGAGAAACCTTTTGACAATATTGACCGGAATACACTCTTTGAAATTTTGGGGGCTAGGAGAAATAAAACACACGGAGTGAAAAGTTTTCTACAGCTTATGCAAAATCAAGACTGGAGTGCTAGGAATAAAATGGTTCAAATGGCTCTGAGCACTATGGGACGTAACATCTGAGGTCATCAGTCCCCTAGAAATTAGAACTACTTAAACCTAACTAACCTAAGGACATCACACACATCCATGCCCGAGGCAGGATTCGAACCTGCGACCGTAGCAATCGCGCGGTTCCAGACTGTAGCGCCTGCTAAGAATCCAAAAACATGCTAGTGAGATGGTAGCTGAGAAGAGACAGACAGTTTGTAGCCTGTCCCCGGTGTTATTAAACCTGTACAGTGATCAAGTAGTAAAAAAAAATCATGAAGAAGTTGGGAAGGGGAATAAGACAAAGGAGAAAAAATAGAAACGTTAATATTTGCCACTGACGTTGTTTTTTCTCATACATAAAAGTGTTGCAAGATCAGTTGTACGATTGGATGATTGTATAGTCTCTCAAGAAAAGACGACTTCAACAAAAGTGTGGCCAGAGTAATAAAACACTGCTGAATAAATTGAGATGAAGCCGGAGGAATTGCGCCAGAAAATTAGACACTGAAAGAAGTAGAGATGTTTTGATATTTGGGAAACAAAGCAGTTGACATTAATATGCAGCACGACAACGGCAAGAAAAACTTTTCTAAAAAATGAAACCTGCTAATATGTAATATTAATTTAAGTATCAGGAAGCTCTATATGAAGGTATTTCTTTAGAGTGTAGTCTGGTATGCAAGTGAAATGCGGACATTAAACCATTGATACATGAAGAGAACTGAAATTTTCGAAATGTGGTATTAAAAAAGAAAACTGAGGACGTGGTCATAGATAAAAGATCTAATGAAGGGGTATTAAATAGGAAGTGGAAAAACGAAATTTACGGCACAACTAGAATAAAAGAATGGATCGGTGATGGGATACAATTTGAAACAACAGGGTATCGGCGATTTGGTAATGGATGGGAGTGGGACAAGTGGGAGGTGGTGAAAATTTTAGAGGAAGACCAAGCTTTAGCTACAGTAATCAGTTGCAGATCGATGACAGTTCCAGTAGTTATGCAGAGATGAAGAGGTCTGCACAGAATAGACTAGCGTGAAAAATCACATGAAACCTATCTGCTAACAGTATACCATAACAACAGCAATTAAGCAGTTTTCGATTTTCAGAGTGGTTTTAGCGTCAAAGTATACACTGTTGTAAATAAAATTTTATTGTTGCCATGTTACTTATTATGATTTGCTTCAATCTTGAATTCTCACTTTGAAGCAAATAAAGCCAGATGATAAATATATAATTTTTTGAGGAGCTGAATGGTTAACAAATCAGTCGTGAATTATTGTAAAACATAGTGCACACAATCAGCACCGAACTCCTCCTCACCTTCTGCTTGTATCAGGAAGAATGCATGCCGATATGACGTTCTTATTATGTGCAGCAAGTCATATAATGATTTGTACCGAGGAAATACAACAACAGGTTTTATACTGCCTGGATTCTACATGAACATAGAAACCAGGAAGAACTGTTTAATTATTCGCGTTCGTGGGTAGGACTTAACCTCGATAGTGCCTAGTAGAACAGTGATGATCGATCGTGCTGGGAAACGGCTAACAAGCCAAGTCCATTACTAACCATTTCCGCAAAGCACGTGACATGAACCACAGACAGCACCACTGTTAAGTGCAATAAATTGTTTATGAGCTATAAGAAGTTAGGGAAGTAATAAAACACGTAAAGTCATTGCGTGAAGCTCTAGCACACTAAAAATCCAGTAGCGTAATGTATTAGCGTTCATGACTTATTCGTTCTTTTGCTGTTTATATGTATTACTTTTGGTGCTTTAGAGAGAACTGGCGGCAAAGGACTTGCTTTAATTAGCGTTTTTTCTTATTTTTTTCTGAATTTGAAAGAATCTACAAATTGTCACCCAATTTGTGTAGAAAGTGATTTATACAAAGTATATGCTTATAAACTAAATTTGTCGTTTTTCTTTCGAGTACAAAGACAATTACTTTTTCTGGTTGTCCAGTAACCGACCACGCTACGTAAGTCATACGAAGCTAGCTCTCACAGCCGGTATTAGCGTCCTAGATGGATTTTGTTTTACGGGCATTACACCGTAGTTAAGGAAATAGTTATCTGCCTTGGACAACTGCTTAATGCCCTTAAAACAAAAGTCGCCTCGGACGCTATGTATACTTCCCAGTGCGAGAAACATGATTTTTTAAAATCATTCCGCAACACTGAAACGTTTTCTTATGTTCTTTATTGGTGATCATACTATACGCTAATCGTCTTGGAAATTTCAGTCATAAAACTGAATGGGGAATTTCTTGAAATATATCGAATTTGTGTCAGTAATACTGTCTTACATATCTCTTTGTCGGTTAATACTTCACCTTCTCTGATGTTGTTTAGACGCTTTCCTGCGACGACATTGCGGAAATATTGAGCGAATCTCAGAATTTTATGCTTTCGTCTTGATTCATCGGTGTATCAGCGGATTTAAATATATTTTCCATATAGTACTAGAGAGGATATCAAATGTAGACTGGCAATGGCAAGGAAAGCGTTCTGAAGAAGAGAAATTTGTTAACATCGAGTATAGATTTAAGCGTCAGGAAGTCGTTTTTGAAAGTATTTGTATGGAGCGTAGCCATGTATGGAAGTGAAACATGGACGATAAGCAGTTTGGACAAGAAGAGAATAGAAGCTTTGGAAATGTGGTGCTACAGAAGAATGCTTAAGATTAGATGGGTAGATCACATAACTAATGAGGAGGTATTGAATAGGATTGGGGAGAAGAGAAGTTTGTGGCACAACTTGACTAGAAGAAGGGATGGGTTGGTAGGACATGTTCTGAGGCATCAAGGGATCACCAATTTAGAATTGGAGAGCAGCGTGGAGGGTAAAAATCGTAGAGGGAGACCAAGAGATGAATACACTAAACACATTGAGAAGGATGTAGGTTGCAGTAGGTACTGGGAGATGAAGAAGCTTGCACAGGATAGAGTAGCATGGAGAGCTGCATCAAACCAGTCGCAGGACTGAAGACCACAACAACAACAACAACAATTGTTGTTCGCCGATTTCTTTGTTGAACCACGCCATTTTATTTGCCATGACTATTTGGTTTCGTAGTTTCTCTCCATGGTTAGATACATTATTTTGATGAGTTGTTCTTCTGCCTATACCAAGTAGCACAACGTATCATTTAAGACGATTTTATCGCTGGCAGGGTCAACGCAATATCAGCCATTTCCAAGTTCTGTTTCAGACGATTAGATAATATTCTACAACATTCTAAGACATTCGTTAACATTCGAGAATGTTTGCAGAACCTCGACAATAGAACAATATCGATTTTTTCCCTTGGAAAATATAGACAGATGTTCTGGTGACCACCACGACGTGATGGTGACCACTTCACTCGTATCTCCCCAACCACAACAGCTACCAGGGTAAAACCACAACAGTGCCTGACAGGGGAACCAAATGTGACACCTTGTAAAAAATGCATTGGTAGTTACTATGTACATTGATCAGCTTCTCACAGCGTTTTGAACAACGATTTGTGATAATATTCTGCTCTGTGACAGATATTTTGTACTCAGGAAACGTAAATACTAATGCGACTAAAGTCGTTTTTGTATTGGCATGAGCTCTGCGGATATTTATGTCATTTGCTGGTTCAAAGCACGCTTTTAATAAATCACATTCGAAAGCCATTGTCATTTGCATCGGTGTGTATGTAGAGTTCTGCTGCTGTCACCGAGGTCCCTGGAGCGTTTAAATTCAATAACAGTAGGAATGTTTCAAATGACGCGACATTGTCTTTTGACCTAACACAATAGACACGCTCAGAATATCACAGCAAAAAGACCAAAATTTATGTCTGCCTGCATACTACCCTCATAATTAGAGTGGTCAGTTACTCAGAAGGAAACAGTTATTAATTTACAATTTACAATCTATTCACTTTTTACATCTTGCAGCGACACCTGGATGATAAAGACCAAGATGAATTATACTGCGGGCTGTTCATCAACAGATCTGAAGACTGATCTTATAAATCACAACCAGTTGTGTAGAAAATTATTTAACTATATCCCACAATCGATCTTTTTTTTTTTAGAACAGTATTAGGTAGAAATATACGTATAAATAAAAATTGCTTTTCAGTACACAGGAATGTGTGTTAGGGACACCTCAAAAATTTGTGCTTTATGTTTTGGACCTCTGTTGAAATGGTTCAAATGACTCGGAGCACTATGGGACTTAAGATATGACGTCATCATCCACAAGAACTTAGAACTACTTCAACCTAACTAAACTAAGGACATCACACACATCCATGCCCGAGGCAGGATTCGAAGCTGCGACCTGCGGTTCCGGACTGAAGCGCCTAGAACCGCTCGGCCACTACGGCCGGCCAGGACAGTGCTCATCCACACATTACGTATCTCTATGAACACTCTACCTGATGATTAGATACTTCCGTGGTTAGATAGATTGACAGATTTGTTCCTGATAGAATAAGTATGGGATCAGCACGGACGTTAAGTCCGACCCAGTCCCAATATCCAGGATATCAAAGACTAGATTTCTTGCCAGCTTGCTTCAGGAGAGGATACAATGGTTTTAAGTCAACTTTCTCAACTGAATCTGTGCATGCGTCCAAGCCAGAGTGTGTGCAAGGTCATAATAAGTGGGCTTACACTGTCAAGTTCTTTACAAATTCCATTCGATTTTGTAGTCACTGACTTAACATTACATACCCTCTCACCACTGAAGTTTCGTTTCTTTCTCTCTTCTCCTTCTGAGTACTTCATTTTATGTTACGTTGAGTGTAATGTATGATACGTGGTACTTCCTGGAATGAAGGAAAACAGGGAGTACCCACCAATATAACTTCCTTTTCACACAACCTGTTTACTTCACAATATATAAACTGTGTTTTGCAGATAATCGAAGCATTTAACCATAAAATTTTCTTTAACAAAATGAACAAATTTGTAAATTCTTTTGACCTTAAACCTTAAGTTGAATAAGCTATGAATCTTTGTAAAGGAAATCTGAAGTTCTGTATTGCAAAACGGCAAACAATAAGACAATGATGACAGGACGGCCGGACTTTTAGCCCGTCCGTTATCGGGTGAATCAGCGGTGTTTACTACAGCGCTGTCCGCCCCAGTAGCTGAGTGGTCAGCGTGACGGATTGCCGTCCTCTGGGCCCGGGTTCGATTCCCGGCTGGGTCGGAGATTTTCTCCGCTCAGGGACTGGGTGTTGTGTTGTGTTCATCATCATTTCATCCCCATCCGGCGTGCAGGTCGCCCAATGTGGCGCCGAATGTAATAAGACCTGCGATATGGCGGCCGGACCTGCCCCGCGAGGGGCCTCCCGGCCATTGACGCCAAACGCTCATTTCCATTTCCACTACAGCGCTGGACACAGTCTGTCTTATTAAATGTCCTTTTGCAATACATGAAAACTGTATAAGTACCATTGATGTAAAGAGTAATTCAATCACTCATGCCGATGTGGCCGAGCGGTTCTAGGTGCGTCAGTTCGGAACCGCGCTGCTGCTATGGTCGCAGGTTCGAATACTCCCACGGGCATGGATGTGTGTGATGTCCTTAGGTTAGTTAGGTTTAGGTAGCTCTAAGTCTAGGGGACTGATGACCTCAGGTGTTAAGTCCCATAGTGCTTAGAGCCATTTGAAGCATTAATTACTCAAAACAAATGACTTAACTTTTAATTTGAAAGCGGCATGACGAAAGGTTCGGGGTTGAGAAGCGCATCTGTGCTTAAATGTTAAACAGATCAGCAAACAATATGACCATGATAAGGCTTACTTGAAAGCAACCAAATTTTTAATTTCAATCGGCAACGAAGGTGCGACTGGATACAAACCCGTCCCTTCTGACAACTGACTAAAGCCCTGGTGACAGTCGCCTGTTAATAGTTTCAAGGTTAACTGATTGTCAGTTATTAAGACCGCTTTGAAGTAACGGCTTAAAACATCACTTTTGAAGACTGATTACAAGAGAACTCACTCGACGGAACCACAAGATACAGCTAAAATACACTAATAATGACCCAGTCTTTCAGACACACAAACGAACAGCTTAGCACAACTGGCTGTTCCGATTATACCTAATGACTGAGAAATACAATTACAATCAAAGAATTGAACTACTTAACAGCTAAATCAAACCACAAGGTCCCTCTTTTGTTGAACGCGAACCTGTGCCTTAGTACAATTGTTCCGGCTGTATTTACGAATAAAAGCTGATTAATTAGGACATTAATGATCGGGTACAAACCAGATAGGAAAGGAAATTTAACAGCGGGACAAATTTTTCAACGACAACTAGTGTCTTAGTACAATACTACTGACTATATTTACGACCAAAGAACCGACCGAGTAAAGCTGTGAGGGTCAGGTGCTAACCAGAAAATAATAAGAAGTGTAGATAGACAATGACACGAATCACCAAGAGGATAACAGAATGTCACTCCCCTTTATAAGCAAACAGCTCCATGGATCCACGGTGCGTCCCAGCGGTTACTGAGTGGTGCCGATGAAGCCAGGTAGAAGAGGGCAGCCAGGCCATGAGCGGTCGTCCGACACGAATGTTGCAACCAACCGACGAGATGTGCGCCCACTGCTTGTAGTCGACGCTGACCCTGGTGAAGTACTCCGGTATCTTCGCTCTGCGCAGGCCCTCCTTGCGCAGCTCGTGGCTTCGGCCACTCGGACCTCATGGCCGCCTCTTGTCGCGACTCTAACGCCAATCCCCAAACTTCGTGCCTCACCCTCGGGCCAGCGAACCGCGTATATATTCGGCAGGCATAGACCTTCTAACGCTGCCGCGCCTGTATTCCCACGTCCCACCCAGTCTCCATCTCTCCACCCTCCTTACCCTCTCCCAAGGTGGCTTCCACCAGCTCCCCCTCCCTGATGATGTCCTCCTCCCCTCCATCTACCCCTCCTATCAACTTTGATCCTCCCCCCCTTCCTGTGTCCTTTCCTTTAGGCACCCTCCCTCCCTCCCTCCCACCCTTCCCTTTCCTTCTCTTTCCTTTCCCCCCTTCCTCCTCCTCTCTTCCCCCGGGCTTCCCCTCCCCCTTCCTCCCTACCCCTCTTTCCTCTGCCCATGGCATCTCTGCTCTCCCCTCTCCCATTCCCCTCCTCCTCCTCCTCCACCTCCACTCTTGGCAGGTCCCCGGACTCGTACACGCTCAGTGAACATTAGCGCGCTGGAGATCGTCGCCGTCAGTGTTTCGTGTGTGTGCCTTCGTTTGTGTGTAGTGTTGTTCGCCGTCACGCCACCACCGTTCACATGCCGTCGCCATCATCCATGTTCTGTGCACCGTGTCGCCTAGTGTTAGTGCTGTTTCTCGTCCAGCGTGAACGGCTCCGTGTTTTTTCGATTTTTAGTGTCTACATTTTTTTGCCCACCGTTTTGACTGTCTTCTCTGTGCCACCTTTATGTGCTACTTGTCGTCAAACTCGAGGCTGAAGAGCGGCCTATTGTGCTGCTGACAGCCCGCCTTTGTATAAGGTGTTTAAAATCACAATAAAGAAAAAAAAAACCTTCTAAGGACACAACCCACTGGTACCAACTCTTCCTCATAGATGTTGGCAACGGGGCCGCAAGAGGGTAGTCGGTACTACACCTGAGCCAGTAACGCCAGACAGAACAGCCTACTAGTTCAATGGCGCCGCGAATCAATATACTTCAAATCACATAGGATATCAAACATCCAAGTTCACAATTATAAAACCAGAATGCTGGTATGTCATACGATTTATGGGAGCCTTCGTTGTATAAAATCAAAAGTTGGATTTATTTTCACGAAGGCTACATGGCAATGAATTGAATCAGTAAAATCTGTTACAGTATTGTCAAACAATCTTCTACGCAGTGCTTCCAGAAGCAAAGAGAATAATGGCATGTGGTATGTTGCTACTAAATTAGAAGAAAATGTAATTAGTCTTGTAAGGTGTCAGGCAAATCCAACACCTTCCATGAAAACCCTGACATGATAAGCAAATCCAGTAGTATGTCACATAGCTCCAAATAAATCGTGACATTAAATTAACCAAAGTAATACGAGTAACGAGTGAGCAAATGGAATACCACAGACTAACACAAGAATGCCTAAATGCATGTCATACCTTCCCACCGTGAGATAGGCGCAGTTCCGAGGGGAGAAACGAGAACAGAAGCCGAGAGCAGAACTGTGTTAAGCTGGAAGGCCCTACGATAAGGGACGTACACCCACGTGCCAGCTAACCGCTAGGACCCCTCCCCAGCCCATGTTAAAAGCTAGAGCCCTCCAGAAGAACAGTATAGATCTTACGATAACACAAAAAATGCCACTCAAGCCGCAAGTTTTAGCGTGAGACTTTTTCGCGTCTCTGTTACGTCAGGACCACCCCCAGCCCATGTTAAAAGATAGAGCCCTCCAGAAGAACTGTATAGATCTTACGATAACGCTAAAAGGACCACACCAGATGCAAGTTTTAGCGTGAGACTTTTTCGCGTCTCTGTTACGTTGCAAACTTTAAAAAAATTGCCCCACCACAAAAGGTACAACGTTTCTCATTGGATAGACACAATTTTTGTAGGCAGAGCTTAAGGTTAACATTGAGACCCTGATTGGTCAGATGAAAACACAGGCAGATAGTTTTTTTAAACCAACTTCGGTAAATTGTAGTAAGGAGAAGTTAGGTGAGAGTTGCTTCCGAGACGGCGAGGTGAGCTGAGCTGTGCTGTCCGCCGCCCCCTGACGAACACCGACAAGGTAATGAACGCACGCGATGCTGCATAACAGCGCATAAAGCTTCACTCAGAACTGCAGAAGTCTCATCTGTTACACCCCCTTTTTGCGTAATACTAGTGTCGATCGTCAATTAAAGCTCGTGGTGTTCACATTTGCCACTTGAAGTAAAAATCTGAAACGCGATGATTTTTCTGTTATATAATTATTGAGAAGCCACATCAGCCACTGTAATTTACGACAAGTTAGATAAGTAATTAAAGATTATTGAGGGTCACTGTAGACCATTTTCATGGTTTTCTCTTTTGTGAAACTTAATTTAAACCTAGATTATAGGTATGATATGGCATAGGTCATCCTTCGATCCATTGTAGAACTTGGAAACCCATTCAGGGAATATTCGTTCACATTTTTGTTGAATGCAGTTGGTTTTTACCATCCTGTATTAAAACATTTCCTTTTATCAATAGTGCAATTTATAAACAATGTTTTGTGAGTAGAATAAAATTTCCAATGGTAAACTTAACTGCTTTTTCGACGTTATTTTACCAGCTAACTAAAAATAGGAAAGCCTTGAACCCCTTTCACTAAATTTAGTTAGTATTAAGATTCTTTTACAGGGAGTGCAGTGGAGCTGACGCTGAAATCATTAAGTATTTGGTTATATCATCGCTAGTCTCACTGAACTCTTCTGAATTCCACATGTCATGTGTGGTCTGGCGTCTCCTTACCAGCAACAGGTCCCAGGTTCAAACTAGTCAATTCCCTAAAAAACACGCTCAGTGCGTCGTTGCGCGAAAGTGGTAGGGAGACACGATATAGAACAAACAGGCACCACACAGAGTGTTAGAGTCTCTGTAACATCCAGCAATGTATACGTTAACCACATTGATACACGCCTGGCATTTTGTGCAAGAATAATGGAGTTGGAAATTGGACGTTCATATGTTTTGGAATGTGGGTTACTGATTCTGCTGTTCCGTGCATACACAAACTCTGAGTCTGAGATGTTCCTATCGCCAATGCTAGTGAGCCAACATGATTTAGAGTAGTCAGACGCAGCCTGCTGGCGTATAGAGAAGTCCCGGATCAGGACTGATCGCAGCATGCCGTGAGAATGTCCATAGTAGTTGCCTGCATGCGTACTGGAGGGATTTTGTCCAATTTGTGTATGCATATCTTGAGCGTAATATTCATATCTTTGTTGTGGCCAGATACGAAATTATTGATTATAGACACTGTGGAATAGTTAAAGTTTCAAGTTGTTAAAGGAAAAGAAATGTCTGAGTACGGTTTGTCACTGTATAAATATTCATTTTCAGAATACAACAAATTAAAACTTAAATTAAAACTTTTTGTTGGTTCCTTTCATCTCTTACACTGCTTAAGGCTTGTAGACCAAACCCTTCCTGATCATTCAATTTCTATATAAAAAGCAAAGGAGCAGGTGTAAGTAATCGTACCCATCATGGATTGCACTCTGCTTGGATAGCAGTATTTCTTTTGTATTGTTTTAGCACGTTGCTGATCACGCAGTTGCAGTGGCAAGACGAGGTAAGCTGTCTGTTGCGCAGAGCAGCTTTCCAATAAAGTTGTTAGGAGACGACAGATTATATTTTAAAATTCGCAGTTAGATACTAGAGAATTGATTTTTCATGATTTGCAAGAGGATAATTAATTTCGGTTTTTCATCTTTATCAGAATACTAACGTGTCGATAGTAGGAGATTCCTGAAAATATTTGAATACTGACATATGGGAATAAGAGTTTTTATAATCCAACTTGTACGCCTACACATCAGCATTCAAGATGATAATGTTTAACTAGATTGCCTTGCTGTTCCTTAGAGGAAAATAGAGTATAAATAACTATAATATTGTCAGCGATGGAGCTTTACACGTTTCCGCACATTTTTCACCAAGCCAATAATAATTAAAATTTATCATAAATAATATTTTCAGTAGATTAAAACTGAGTGCCCGACCGAGACTCGAACTCAGGACCTTTGCCTTTCGCGTGCAAGTGCTCTACCAACTAAGCTACCGAAGCACGACTCACGCCCGGTACTCACAGCTTTACTTCTGCCAGTACCTCGTCTCCTACCTTCCAAACTTTACAGAAGCTCTCCTGTGAACCTTGCAGAACTAGCACAGGAGAGCTTCTGTAAAGTTTGGAAGGTAGGAGACGAGGTACTGGCAGCTGTGAGTACCGGGCGTGAGTCGTGCTTCGGTAGCTCAGTTGGTAGAGCACTTGCCCGCGAAAGGCAAAGGTCCCGAGTTCGAGTCTCGGTCGGGCACACAGTTTTAATCTGCCAGGAAGTTTCATATCAGCGCACACTCCGCTGCAGAGTGAAAATCTCATTCTGGAATATTTTCAGTGTCTTTTATTATGTAATTGGTATAAAGAATATTTCTATTGCTGCCACTCTAGTTTTATTGTTTCAGGCAGTCGGGTACCATGAGTGCTATTTAAATGGAACGTTAACTTTGTGAATTACGTTAAATGTACGTTGTGGCATGAGTGGACCGGTGTTACGTATAAACGAAATAAACTACGACCTAAGCGGCAATAAATAGGATTCTCTAAATTTTATTTTTATCCCAATCTTACTGCTGCTATGTTGAACCGATTCCTTAATATTACATAAATATTTATTGTATATGACAAAATGAACAGGATGCATGTATATCGGGTAGTGAAATGAATAGTAGCTTTGTAGGGTTGCAGAACGGCTTAAATGTTTTAATAATTTTGGTTTGAGAACCGTCTTTTGTTAGGATTCTAATTAAAATAAATGTCGGTTCGGCGTTTTGCTATCACACAACTATTATAAATAATATGCTTATATTTTTATTTAGAAATTATTAAACAAGAGCATTTAAACCTCCATTCCAACAGAATATACCCACTTCGAAACCTTTGGTGGTAGGTAGAATATAACTAATTTATGAGCAGTGTATTAAGAAGGGGAATCAGATCGACTTGATTAATTTTTTCGCAACGTATATCAGTTCTAGCGTCTACATTTCGGTACGGTGTGTGGTGATAATGCTGCCAAGATCAATTTTACCCCTCACTGTGCTATTTGTTGATGACGCATAGGGGAATCGTCTGTCGGTAAGGCACTGCATTATCCAATTTCTCTACTTTTAACATCATAGTCATTTCACGAGATATGTGTAGGAGGAAGTAATTTGTTGGTTGACTATCCTCGGAATTTGTACAGTAATCCGCTCCGCGACGTATAACGTCTTTCTTCGGCGTCTCCCGCGGAATTAAACGAGTATCTCATTAATGTAATTGAGCTTAGTGATAGAACTACGACGACCTGAGGATCTACTGTGCATATTGCTTTTTACTTCACGTAATCGTCTTAAGCGTCTAGACACATACGTATGAAGAATACTCACGAATCTGTCGAAAAGCCGTTTATAAATCCCTTGTTTATGGAATCATTTACACGCTGCCGGGAAATAAAAATGCAACACTCTGAATGGAAAGGTCATTTCATTGACATGTGTTATGACGGATAGCTCATCTTTATACGAGCATGTGATAAATTCAGAGCAATGGAACACACATGTCACAGTAGCTGGCGCCCAAACAGTGTGTAAAGTAATCATTTCATGTATTCAATGCGTACTGTTGCAACAATAAATCTTGAGTGAGTTGGGTACTTCCAGAGCGATGTACAAACTTCTTTTTTCCGGTAGTGTATTTATTCTTGTACTTCTTGAATGGAACTTTGTTGCTTTTTCTGCAGAACAGCAAGTGTTAGAAGTTCTATTCTACATTGGATGTAACTTATAACACGCTTATTGCAATATATACAATTTAAAATATGTGGAATGTCTGGTTAGACAATCAACAATAACAGGGGTCGGATTTAGGAAGTGGAAAGATCTGGATGGAGGTTTACTGAATGTGAAGGGAAACTTTAAGGAACATTTATTTGACATCAGTAGACCAGACAAAAGTCAAACATTGTCATACAGTTGTACCGTTTTCTAACGTATTACTCAGTTCCTAGGAATAAGATTGATTCTAGAAAATGTTATCTACACAGTTAAATTCTCTTTTTAATTTTATGTACAGCACCAGTTAATAAAAACTTCAACTTCATAAAATAAAAACTTAGTATGCTGATAATTGTCTTACTAGGCTTTTACAAACCATTTTGAGCTTTTAACATCCGCGCCTTAACCATATTACACTTACAATGGTGCACAAAATTTATGTTCTTCTTGTCATTAGTGTTGTGGTTGGCAGGAGAGCCAACAACTTGTTAATAGAGGAGGCCGAAAGGCACGCGTTTTAGCTCACGCAGGCTGGCGTGAGGTCTGGAACAGGACTAGGAAATTAGAATTTAGAAAAACGGACGTAGCTGGTGGAATACTTAACTTTCATCCATTAATGGTGAACGTCGCTCTTGACTGTACATTATTCACAGTATCAATAGTAACTGGTAATGGCGCCTTGCTAGGTCGTAGCAAATAACGTAGCTGAAGGCTATGCTAACTATCGTCTCGGCAAATGAGAGCGTATTTTGTCAGTGAACCATCGCTAGCAAAGTCGGTTGTACAACTGGGGCGAGTGCTAGGAAGTCTCTGTAAACCTTCCGTGTGGCGGCGCTCGGTCTGCAATCACTGATAGTGGCGACACGCGGGTCCGACGTATACTAACGGACCGCGGCCGATTTAAAGGCTACCACCTAGCAAGTGTGATGTCTGGCGGTGACACCAAAATTAGCAAGCGTATATATCAGCTTTTAAAAAATGTTAAAATGTGTGTGAACTCCTAAGGGACCAAACTGCTGTGGTCATCTGTCCCTAGACTCACACACTATTTAAATCAACGTATGCCAAGAACAACGCACACACACCCATGCCCGAGGGAAGACTCGATCCTCCGGCGGGAGGGGCCGCGCAATCCGTGACATGGCGCCTAAAACTGCGCTGCCGCTCCTTGCGGCTCAGTTTAAAAATCACGGAAAATATACACTTACCATTTAACTTATACGTGATAATTGAAAACTTCTGAAGCACTATCTACCCATTTTAAAGGTCTAAAATTTCAGACAACGTTGCTCTTTCCTTCTGTCTGCACAAGACAGGAAAATTGAGCATCGTTTATCAAATTACCAAACGTCAGCTCCTGTAGGACAAGAGTCATACTTCCTTGAAAGTCGTATTTTAACTTTATTGAACAGAACTGTAATACGTTTCAGTTATGTTCACGAGCACGATCACATGACAAAAACGTCGCTCCACTGGTTATTAAATCTGCCGATCTTCCAGAATCACGTACTGGCTGTCTCAGTACGTTGTCCAACATCACGTTCCTCTGTCATCGTTGATACCGTGCTAATCCACGCACGGTGATATCGGATAGTCGAGCAGTAACCAACGATTACAACTTACGTCCCTGCATTGTCTGCCAAAGGTGCCGAGTTCTGCGCCCTGCTTGCAGCGTATCAGCAGCCAGCGCTACCGCACTGATCGGCTCGGAGCGCCGTCTCTCGGTGACGTCAGCTACTCGCAGACAGCCACGCCACGGTTGCGTTCGCCGCTCTGTCCGCAGCTCCGCTCTCCAACTCACCTCCCTCTGACCCTCCCCCACCCCCCACCCCCAATATAACCCTCAGATATCGATTACATAGACTAGCCGATTAGCTTGTTTAGCTGAAAAACAGGCGAAAAACTACACGGTTCGACCCCGATCTAGCAAGGTTGATACTTCGACCCAGGTCAGATATAAGGGAGGATATAATAGCTCTACTCTTGCCGTCTTACAGAACGCGATAAATAAATGATAAATAAATACCTCCCCTAGTCGTTCAAACTCCATGAGCTGCTAATGGTTGTTCGTCTCCTTACTGGTATGTTTGACTCACACTGACCCAATAATGTCCAATGCAAATTTCTCTTTGCTGATGACAGCTACATCACAGCCCTATTAAAGAAAACAAATGAAACCGAGATGCGTGTTTACGATTGGGCAACACGTAGTAAACTGACATTGAACAGTAAAAAACAAACAGAATGGACTTCAGTATAAAGAAGGAAAATATTTCCGTCACATTAAACTTGTAAGTAGGCTGTTTAGGTTTTTCTATTGGTAACGCCACGTAGCGCTCTATATGAAAATCACTGACTGTGCTGTGCGAAGTCTGTAGCTGGGTAGCATTGTTGGAATTTGCTATTGTAGTGTTGGGCAGTTGGCTGTTAACAGCGCGTAGCATTGCGCAGTTGGAGGTGAGCTGCCAGCAGTGGTGGATGTGGGGAGAGAGATGACGGAGTTTAGAGAACGGATGATCTGGACGTGTGTCCATTAGAGAGACTGGATGTCGTGAACTGACTTTTGAACTCTGTTAAGGTAAATACATTGATTGTTCTCTGTCAAAATCTTTCATTTGCTAACAATGCCTATCACTAGTTAGTGCCTTCAGTAGTTAAAATCTTTTATTCAGCTGGCAGTATTTGCGCACGCTGTATTGCGGTAGTTTGAGTAACGAAGATTTTTGTAAGGTAAGTGATTCATAGAAGGTATAGGTTATCGTTATCGTTAGTCAGGGCCATTCTTTTGTAGGGATTATTGAAAGTCAGATTGCGTTGCGCTAAAAATATTGCGTGTCAGTTTAAGCACAGTCATTTATAATTTTTCCAAGGGGACGCTTCATATGGCAACCCTGAATTTTTCTGAGGGGACGTTTCAAACTGAAAGGTTCCTTCTATTTAGTTATGCATCGTTATCTTTTTGTATCTCTCTTCCTCTGTTTCCTTCTATCTAAGCTAGAGAGTGCCGGACGTGTGTGTGGACAAGTCGCCTCATTGACACGTGCTTGCCCGCTTGATACATTGCTCGGAAGGATTGAATATAAGGGGCCGGCCCGACGTTCACTTAAATGATCTGATTATTTTAATATGGCGCAACGGGTAACGTGGGGGAGGGCTCAAACAACCAAGTGGGCAAGTCAGTAAAGGTCACGCTCTATCATGATCTATAAGGACACCACTCTGTTGGTAACATTGCTCTCTGCTCAGGACTGTGGTTTGTAATGATCATTAAATTCATGACATTGCTCTCGACACAGGACTGGGGTTTGTAATGACCACTAAATTCATGACCTCAAGTTTATAGGACGTTTATTGTCTAGGTTCCCAGAAACTTTACAAACTTAATATGACAGTTATTATTTGTATTCCCCAAAATGGCAACCCTGAATTTTTCTGAGGGGACGTTTCAAACTGAAAGGTTCCTTCTATTTAGTTATGCATCGTTATCTTTTTGTATCTCTCTTCCTCTGTTTCCTTCTATCTAAGCTAGAGAGTGCCGGACGTGTGTGTGGACAAGTCGCCTCATTGACACGTGCTTGCCCGCTTGATACATTGCTCGGAAGGATTGAATATAAGGGGCCGGCCCGACGTTCACTTAAATGATCTGATTATTTTAATATCGCGCAACGGGTAACGTGGGGGAGGGCTCAAACAACCAAGTGGGCAAGTCAGTAAAGGTCACGCTCTATCATGATCTATAAGGACACCACTCTGTTGGTAACATTGCTCTCTGCTCAGGACTGTGGTTTGTAATGATCATTAAATTCATGACATTGCTCTCGACACAGGACTGGGGTTTGTAATGACCACTAAATTCATGACCTCAAGTTTATAGGACGTTTATTGTCTAGGTTCCCAGAAACTTTACAAACTTAATATGACATTTATTATTTGTATTCCCCAAAACTTTAGAAATTTAATAATTGCAGCAAACAAAGTCAACTCAAATAATTTCTAGTTTTGTTTCGCACTGAAGGTGCTTAAACTAATAGGCATCTCATTTCTACTTAAGCACTGGAATAGAGGATGGAACAACGTTGCTGCCATTCTGGTCCGTCTGCTGGGACAGTGATCGAAATTCGCATCCAAGATTACTACTAGGACCGAATAACAAAAATTCTCTTTGGCGGAAAAACGGGGGAACAAAGCAGACACAAACATCTCTCATATTCACACAAGAAAGCAGATTCTTAATAATAAAATATCCTGTGAAATACGGCACATGCAAATAATCAATTAACTACACACGTAAGCATCCTCACATTAACAAATTTACAAGAACTAACTGGTAGCTCACAGGTAGTGCAATTCGGAACCACGTGGGTGACCGATACCAACAGCTAATTTCTTTGTACTCACCCCTCTGTTCGTTCTTGCTTTCCATACTATACAACCATTCGCACGCTCAACCTATTCTTTATCAAAGTAGTTAGGGCGTGCTGCTGGCAAACAGGGGTTAAAAAGTAACTGTGAAGAAAATTTATGAGATGGCGTAGAAGAATTTTACGTCACACGCTTAGAAACTTAAGTATGTCACACACACATCTCCTTCCAGGTTTTACACGGAATCGTCATCCAAATTACTGATCAGCCGTTACGACCACGTGTTAACTAGGCGGGGTGAGGCCCCAGGTTACTTTAACATTGCAAAAAACACTGCTTCTAAAAGTGAAACTATACACCTTTTTTAGAGCTGCTGCTGCTCTCGTGTGCTGAAGGCACGAAGTGATTGCAGCACTGTAAATAGATAACGCGAGCCCCCATGGTCACCTCTGAAAAAGAAACCCTAACTGAAGACTTTAATTGTAAAGGCAAAATTTCTCAAAAAATGAATGAATGGCCGTAACGACACGCTAACTATTTCAGTCCTGAAACAGAGCGTATTAGTAACAGTGTAAACCATAATACACCATCCCACAGTGAAATTGGCGGCAAAGACGGAGATCGCCTCCGATATCGTCCGCTCAGTTCAGCCGCTACCCAAGAGTGACTATCATGGTGGCTCTCAACGGCCGTTCCCCTACATGGATGGAGGGGGACGTGGTACCAACCCCGAACTACCCTCTGGCAAACAGGTGCATCATCTCTGTCTTTACTCCAGGCTTAGGTTTGCACTAACCGACCAACAGGGTGACCACATCTCTGCCTTGCCACTACCAGCAGAAGAACTCTTAATACAAACCCCGAACTTAATGACCGAGCAAGGTGGCGCAGTGGTTAGACACTGGACTCGAATTCGGGAGGACGACGGTTCAACCCCGCGTCCGGTCATCCTACTTTAGGTTTCCGTGATTTCCCTAAATCGCTCCAGCCAAATGCCGGGATGGTTCCTTTGAAAGGGCACGGCCGACTACCTTCCCTAATCCGATGAGACCGATGACGTCGCTGTCTGGTCTCCTTCCCCAAACAACCCAACCCCATCCCGAACTTAATGAATCCAAGACAACGTAGTGTGATTAGGGAAAGGAAGTGCATTTATGTAATTATGAATTGAATTAAATAAACAGGTAGTCGACTTCTTCACTCGAGATATCGCACTATTTAAACTAAAAAAAATGTTAAAAGTATATTCAATATAATGCATCAAAAGAACTAATTGTACCTGAGATGGAACAAACTGTTCCGTCTCAAAACATAGACGAAAAAATTATAGATTTTGTAAGAAAGACATATTTTTAGGTATAAATATTCATTGCCAATAGCAAGGAATGAACACATGATGATTCCGTGAAAAAGAATGTCATCAGTATGTTTTGCACTTGGGGTTCTATCATCAGTTTGTAGAAGTCAATACCTTTTGGCAGTATATTATTCCAACACACACTCAGTTCCTAAGTATTTAATTCTTTTCTGGGGATCGAAGACACAAAACAAAGACAGAATTATTAAACTTAAGAAAAGGGGCCACAATAAATAATAACTAGAAGTAACACTTGCGTTCACTGTGAAACAGGGGTATGCCCACAGCGCCAAATGAGTACATCTACTAATCTGCTATACATATGGGGAACAACATTGCCAAATGTTCCACTAATAGTTCTATACGTTCTCGTGGAACAAGTGTCTGTCTGGACGCATATTGGAAGAAGAAAACTACAACACCCTGCCACATTACAATGCTTTCACAAGAAAATTATGAGATAACGTGTATAATAAAGTTATCATTCTCCTCAGTTCACCATGTCACTTATCGTGGCAGCGGTGCTGACTCAGCGTCGGCCCGAGTGGCATGTTTATGGGCCTGGAGTCAGTTTTCCGAACAGACTGGAGTTGGTGAAAGCATGTTCATTGTTCAGGAGTTGCCAGTCACTCGAAAATAGACTGAGTTTCCTTTGCTTCACTCCTATGGTCACGAATTTTTATCTCATCAGACTACGGTTTCGCTTTACAATGACCATCCTTGTTTTGAACAGCAGTGCTACTGACAAAATGACTCTTTCGTATACTATTCTTTATATATGTTTAACAATGCTGGCACTGACTTTGTGTTTAGCATATAATGATGCCACTATGGCGCCAGTATATTAAGACATGATTTTATAAGACATATCTGGCGATGGTTATTATAGACCTAAACCGGTAGTCTGATGACATAAAAATTTGTGACCATAGACGTGAAGTAAAGGAAATGTATTAGAAGTAGTTCTTTTTGTGGATGACGGTAGTATTGTAATCAATCAAGGCATTAAATATTACTCACCGTTCTTTTGCGAACTGCCTCAACCTCAATTTCCAAAAAAAGACACAAGTTATTCATTTCTGCGCATCTAGATATACCACACCAGTGGTGAGCAAAACAGATAATGGGCAAATAATAAGTAGGGTGGAAACTAAAAAATTCTTAGATGTTCATATTAATCAGAATGCATACTGGAAAAAGCAGTCTTCGGATCCCCTAGAGCAACATAGTTCAGCCATATTTGCACTTAGAATCATTGAAAATTTTGTGGAGGGACAAATCAGTAAGCTGACATATTTTTACATTATTTTCATTCAGCAATACGACATGGAATAATGTTGTGGGAAAACTCATCTTTAAGAAAGCAAATCTACATTGCTAAGAAATCTGCTATGAGAGCAATATGTGCTGCGCACCCACGATCACCTTGTATAATCTGATTAAGGTGTCACGCATTTTGCGAGCGGCTTCTTAGTCTGTTTATTCCCTCATGAAGTTTGTTGTAAATAATCCACAGCGGTTAAAAAGGAACAATTATGTGCATAACTGCAGCACCAGAAAAAATTAAAAAGTCTGAAAGACAGAAAACTAAACTTAGAAAATAAGCATATGACTCCTCCTATTCCGTAAAATAATATGTGTTATTGTAATGTGTAGAAGGCATTAACTGGGTAGGGAATATTAACTCAAATCTGTATGTCTTTTCTTAATATCACGTGAAAATGATCGTGAATAAACAAGTGTGATTCCAAATCATCACGATTTTTTGTACAAGTTATACATGGAACATGAAACTAACTAATCAGCAATAAAGAACTAAACTATGTTTACATTGTACGTTATCTGGAACGAATTGAGTGTATTTCAAAGAGCATTATACAACAAAGACAAACGAATCAGGCAGTGCAGTTGTTAAGACACTGACCTCTTATTCGGGAGGATAGAGTTTGCTGTGGTCGGCCATCATTATTTAGGTTTCCCGCGGCTTTCCTAAATCGCATCAGGTAAATGCCATGGTGGTTTCTTCATCAAGGCCACGACGGACCACCCATCCTATCTTCATAAGAGCATATACAGCCAGGAAAGTTATGAACACCTGCCTAATAACTAGTATGTCCACCATGGGCGCGGTTAACAGCAGCCATCCGCGTCGTGGCGTGGAAGCAATGAGTCTCTGGTAGGTCACTGGAGGGAGCTGACATTACATCTGCACACACAAGTAACCTAATTCCCGTAAATTCCGATGAGGAGGCCATGAGCTCTGGCACCACGTCAGCCACATCCAAAGTGCGTTCGATCCGGTTTAGATCTGGCGAGCTGGGTGGCCAGCAAATCAATTGAAACTCGCCAATGAGTTCCTCGAACCAATCCATCAACCCTCCTGGCCTTGTGACATGGCTCATTACCTATGTGAAAAATACCAGTGTGGTCATGAAAGGTTGTATGTGGTCTGCAACCAGTGTACGACAGTCCTTAGCTGTCAAGGTGCCTCACATGAGCCCCGCTGGATCCATGGACGTCCATATGAATGTTCCCAGAGCATAACGAAGCCGGGGCCAGATTGTCTCCGCACCGCAGTACAGGTATCAAGGACCTATTCCCCTGGAAGACGATGGATTCGCACCCTCCCATCGGCATCATGAAGGTGTCAGACCATGCAACGGTTTCCACTGTACCAACGTATACTGCCAACGGTCACGTGCCCATTTCAGTCCTAATTGCCGACGTCGTGGTGTTAAAAATGTCACAATTATGGGTCGTCGGCTGCCTAGTCCCATCGTTAGGAGTGTTCGGTGTACTGTGTGTTCAGACACACTTGTACTCTGTCCAGCATTAAAGTCTGATATTACTTCCGCCACCGTGTGCTGTCTGTCCTATTTTGAAAGTCTCCCAACCTACGACGTCCGGCATCTGTGATGAGGGGTGACCGCCCAACTCCACGACGTCTGGACGTGGTTTCACCTTCGTTTCGCCTCGTACTGAAGACACTCACCACAGCACTCCACGAACGCCTGGCAAGTCGTACAGTTTCCGAAATTATAGTGCCGAGCCTCCGGGCCATAGCAGTCTGCCGTCGGTCAAACTAAGATATTTAACGTCTCCTGGCAGAACACATATGTGGTAAAAAAAAAAAGGAAAAGAAATAAATAATTGAACTGGATGATTGTAATTTTATTTATGCATGGACAATGATTGTGTGAACTTTATGTAATAAAGAGAAACCAT
The DNA here is from genome assembly GCF_023864345.2 of Schistocerca serialis cubense. Lineage (NCBI taxonomy): Eukaryota > Metazoa > Arthropoda > Insecta > Orthoptera > Acrididae > Schistocerca > Schistocerca serialis. The sequence goes on along the minus strand of NC_064641.1, from coordinate 666,162,946 downwards.
TATGTGTCATGATTTATACTTGTATGGAGTTATATATTGAATTTTTTAAAGATAATATCTGTGTCGGCGAGTACTGAAACCGCCACAGACGGTACTTATTAATATCAAATAAAGATGTAAATATATCAAACCGAGTACAAACAGTAGTGACCGAGCATTAATTTCTCTGTCGTCGTTTGGAGTTACGTGAGTAGGAACAGTCTGTGACGCTATATTGTATGCCTGTGTAGCATTCTTTCGTCAAGATTGAGAGAAGGACGCCATTAGGCACTGATTTGTAAAGGTGTGTAAGAATTTAATCTGTCTAAATGTTTTGATTACAGTTACTTCGTGAAAACTTGTAGTATGATTTGTAATAAGCTTGCCTGGTATTTTATCCCATCCTTTTAAGAGATTTTCAGCTTTTTAAATATTATTCGTGTTGCAGAGCTGCGCTACGAACGAACGAGCCGCTGCCGCGGTGCATTCAAACTGCATTAAAAGAAAACAAACATACCGCAAAGAAGCGGACAGGTAATAGTGAACTAAAATTATTTCTTTCAGCTTTCTGGATTGCAGGGCAGAGCTGCAGATTTTATGGGTTTTACAGGTGGACGCGGGCTGCCCATTATGTTATCTTATTAATATTGCAAAAAGATAATTTACCTTCATGACATAAGAGAAATCTTGCTGCGCGTAGTTCTGGTCTGGCAAACATTATAGTAAAAACATTTTCTTTCTCTGATAATAGTCTCATGTTCTCGTGTTAGTTGTGGTACTTACTGGTGTTTTAAAGTTAACAAAAATCCACCGCAAAATTTTGGTGCTGAACAAACATTGCGTACTGTAACATCACTATTGACAACGAAATAATTTTCAGTAGCCTTTTCAATAGCTGTAATGTAAGAAAGATAAGTTGAACTTTATAGCGGGTTACAGTAACGAAACAATGTCCCTTTTATAGAAAGCCAGATCCAGAATAATAAGAACATAATATATTTTGTTTTGTTGAAAATTAATGATCCACAGAGAGTCACAGCACAGCACCCATAAAAAGTATTTCACCACCCTTTTCGTAGCAACATATTTTATTTCATCCATTTTTCATTATATTAGTTGTTACGCGAGCAGTAGCAAAGAGAGTGAAAGATAGATAGCACGCCTTCCCCATTCTACACAAACTCGCTAATCTCACTGATACTACATGCACAGTGCATGTAACTGATTAGTAGTCGTTCCTCGCCAGGTGATGCTGCTATCGCGTGGACGGATTTATATCGACAGTAGGGCGATGGTCAAAATGTTCTGGCTGATCAGTGTAATCTTACTGTATGAATAATTTGAAGTCAAATAGTTCAAATGGCTCTGAGCACTGTGGGACTTAGCATCTGAGGTCATCAGTCCCCTAGAACTTAGAACTACTTAAACCTAACAAACCTAAGGACATCATACCCATCCATGCCCGAGGCAGGATTCGGATCTTCGACCGTAGCGATCGCGTGGTTCCATACTGAAGCGCCTAGAACCGCTCGGCCACCCCGGCCGGCAATAATTTGAACTATTTATCTCCACTGTATTGTGTTGAAAAATCGGATATCATTTGATGATTATCCCTGGATGGAGAAATAAATCGCCATGCGGGATTAGCCGAGCGGTCTGGGCTCTAGGGGGTTTAGTCATGGACTGTGCGGCTGGTCCCGGCGGAGGTTCGAGTCCTGCCTCGGGCATGGGTGTGTGTGTTTGTCTTTAGGATAATTTAGGTTAGTAGTATGCTAGCTTAGGGACTGATGCCCTTAGCAGTTAAATCCCGTAAGATTTCACACACAGTAGAGCATTTTGAATAAATAAATCAGTAAACAAGTAGATAACTGTCAACCAGTGTACATCTCGTATTTATAGCAAACGAGTTTCCACACATCACAGTGATGCTAACAGCTCCGCTCCTAGAAGACAAATGTGAAGTTAAATCACCTCATCCTTCAGGTATACAACTACGTCTCTCAAATTTCGTGTGCCTAACACAACTCCTGTGGGTGTTGGGTTTTAACACTGCCCCAGCGTATTTACTCTGAAGGGGAAATTACTTCTCTCAAGACTAGTTCCGAAGGACGCAGTGTGGTTTTCTATTAGCTCCGTCGACGCTATGATTAATTTCAGCGGGCAGCTTGTTTGGAATCCTCGCAAGTATTAGAGAAATGTGCTGTGGCAGTGGCCGGCAGGAGCGCGTGCTGTGTCCGTCAGCGTGCACGTGAGCCATAATTGGCGGTGGCACGTGCTCTGCGCCGGCCGACCGCCACGCTACGTGGCCAGAATTCGCCAACCCTTCCCCACTGTGGCCTGGCCGCGAATTTGTCTCGGCCACCTGCTGTGGCCGCAGGGAGTCTGCGCCGCATACCGTAACAAGTGTGACTGCCAAGTTCCGTGCCGCTGCAACGGCGAGGGGTAAACATTTCGGAAATCAGCTCTTACATCCAGTAAGCAATATACAAGTCACACGCTTACGTCAAAGACTAGCGCCAGGTGCGTCCAGACGTGGTGGGCAGGGGCCACTTTATTACTGAAGGTAATCATTTTTTTATATGTCCAATAATTCTCAAAGGAGCTTTCTGCATCGCTAAGTAACATACGTGACTAGACAAAACTACGTAAACACAGAGAAATACACATACTGGAATGTAAATGTAGATGCGAGTCAAGTTTGCAGGTTGTGCAGTTGTATTTTAGCACGAACGGCACCTGTTCAATGTCCTCAGTACTTTGCAAGCGTCAGTCGTCATCAAAACTGTGTTCTGTGTGCTTCTGAGAGCATTGTTCAAAGCGAAACAAAAGTTCTCAAATTGTTGAGGCCCATATGGTAGGTGCTTCCGTAACCAAGGTAGCTAAACTGTTCGGTGTTTCAAGAGGCACCGTTTTGAAGATTTGTCCTGTATACAAGAAAAGCAGAAAAATATCATCCACTTGTAATGTTAGTAATTTTCGCCTAACAAACATTTATATACGCTCAATAGTATACGCCTGATGGCCTAAAATTGTACAGTAAAAGAAATGAACCATCGCATAGCAGCGACACAATCTATTATTCTTTATCTTTGACGTTCTTGCGCGGTGCCTGTAAATCTCTATGTATATGTATCGATAAATGACATAAAAAAGAATTCTGTTGTTTCAAGACAAATGAGGCAACTGGCGCCTCATCTTTTACTGTTTGTATTCAATGAAAGACGGACACGGACTTACTGCGTTCCGCAACGGTATTTTATAATTCATGTGAAAATATTGAGTGAATATGCTAATTGTTATTTTTCCAATCAGAAAACATGTCGTTTCTTGTAACTGATTACGAACAGACAGCATCATGAGGACATTTTGACTGTTATCTATAAAGTATTTAACCACAATGGTCATCTATTGTAATTTAATATGAAAAGGTACGTAGCATTAAAGAATGTGTGTTAAAGATAAGTGTGTTTATTTTAGTAAATTAACCTTGATGATTTCCATCTCCTCATTTACTTAATTGATAATTATTTTGTGTTAGTTCATCACCAGAAATTACGATGACGCTGATGGGCCGAACGCAGCATGAGGCAGAAGGAACATTATCGTTTTCCTATTATTTTAGAATCAACTTTTTTTTAATTGTGTAGTGTTGTATTTCTTTTAAAGTCTATAAATTTTCTGGTCCCTTTGTGTTGTTCTGGGTATGACTACATCGCTAATATAAAAATGCACAGAAATGATAATGTTTCTCTTATTCAGGTATAATGCTCAACGTATGTTATTATAATAGTGTAATCAATCCCTGATTCTGTTCCCAAGTGGCCCACCAAAATATTCACTTTTTCGACATTTTTTAAGAAAAATACAAAATAACAATTCTTTTTGTTTTTGCCCCCCAAGAGCAAAGCTACACACTAAACCTCAACGAGGACGAAAATTTCTTTTTAGTTTTCGTGACGGACAGACATTCAAGAGGACTGTGACGACAGATTAGAGGTCACCGACTGCCAAAGTCACTGCAGAACTGAATGTCACATTCACGCACAGTGTCAGCTACCAAAAACAATTAGGGCGCTCCATCATATGTGAATTCGAGAGCGAACTTGATTCCAAAACCAAACGTCAGTGACTGAAATATCCGCACCAGGAAAACACCATTTGGAAGCCATAAACCTGAACTATAGGGGAATGGAAAAATGTCATTTGGTCTGATGTGGTATTCCACACTGTGTCCAACTTGTTACATAGTTTATGTCCCAACAGTGATATTTGTCGGGGGTTCGGTGATGAATTGCAGACATATAGTATTCCGTGCGTCCCATGGTTGCTCTCTAAGGTCGCGTTACTGTCTAGCATTATGTCACCGTTTCTTACCATAAGGCCCATCCCATGGTACTGTGTTCGTTCCCCGATGATGCTAGCGTATTCTAAGACGATAGGACCCCTGCATCGTCCAGGACTTGTTTCGTGCGCACGAGGATGAATTGTCAGGCCTCCCCTGCCCACATTATTCACCAGGTCGCATAATGTGGTGGTAAGTTTTACGAAGGACCATTCCAAGAGATAACTTTCAATTCATTGAAACAAGAACACTACACTACTTTATCTAAAGTGAATTTGAGAAACAGCCTTAAGAACTAATTTAAGTATCTTAATCGATGCGAGATTCAGGGACTGTAGTTTCCCACACGAGATCAATTTTTTCTTGGTATTAATGTATTTAAAAGTCAGTATGTGAACTTGCGTATTTTCCATAAATATTGACTGGTTCAAGCACGTAAGGGATAGCCAAATGAAAAAAAGACAGACGGAAAAAAGTAAGTATTTGCCGTAACTGTTAATTCCTTTTGTACCGCTGTGAGGCAGCGGTCAAGGCATTCATGGAAAAGTGTTTGCGACTGCCAGCTGAACCAGGATTGTATTCTGGCGTCTCGCCTGGGTACTATCATGGTTCCATAGACAACCGCAAACAGTTTTCCATGAACGCATTGACAGTTGTCTCTTATAGTGGGATGAATGTATTAAAAGGTATGGAGATTACTTTCGAAATAATAAACAGTTTAGTTACTTTTTCCATCTTTCTCTTTTTCATTTAACTGCTACTTATAATTACAAATTAATGCTCCGGAAATATAATGCTACTATTTCCTAGTAAAATTATGCCTACTTCGTATTTTATGGTTTTTACCATTTTCTTCTTGATATCAACGTAGTTTAATTAAGATTTCATGAATGTGTCTTGCATGCACGTGATTCTGGATGAATGTGATGGACTCCAGTTCAAACTGCGAATGATTAAATCATATAGAAAGTTTTGCCTTAATCCAATGTTTCTATTAACTAATAGCTGATTACTCATATCTCCACTATGATATATAATTTTGTTGTTCTCGAATAATGACGTCATGAGCCGCTAACATGTAAGAAGCTCCTTTCTACGTGAAGCTGAATCAGTAACAGCACATAATTAGTTTTCAAGTGATATTTTAGTTTTCGTATCTATTTTAACACAAGACACACGGCATTTTGCATGCACGAGCAGAGAGAGAACTTCCCATAAATCTTTAACATTTATCCCTCTGCTTACTCTAGCATTCGCGTTAGTCAGAATTATCACGTTATCTGTGTTTCAGTAGGGCAAGTGACAGTCGAACAGCATAATCTGTAACCACCGGTCGAGTGGGTTGTCTCAGGCTCTTAAGTAAGTGAAACAGCGATCAAACTGCCGCTGTCACAGACTGCTGGAAACACTTGGGTGTTCCAGGTCAAGTAGAATCATCTTTGACTAGTAATGAAAACATGCTGAGTCCCTTGTTTGAACGCAGCTACAGCTGAAATTGCAAGACTCCCAGGAAATGGGATCATCCTCGTTCAGCCAGTGGCATTGTCAAAGCGAGCGGACAGAATTGCAGGGCTACCCCTTGCTCTTGGGTTGGAAAACTGCTCCTCAAAGGGAGGAAGAATCAGAAATTATCAACGCAGTAAGTCTGCAGAATCAAATGAAAACGCACACGACATGTGGCCTGTAATTGAAACACTTTCATGATGATTTCTCCAAAGGCAAAAGATACCCTCTTAGTCTCGGATTTGGATCACCCGGAGGGGACGGCCGAGGGATAGATAACCATGAGAAGAAGTCTGAATAACCAACGACAAAGTGAAATGTTACGACTAGGAGAGAGGAATGCAAAAGTTTGAACAGAGTGGTCAAGCTAAAATAAATAGAAACTAATAATCAACTACACTTCCTGTACCACAATGGAGGTTAATTCCTGATGTCTTAACACATGCTATATCATCCTGTTCCCCTTTCTTGTCAATATTTTCCATATTTTTCTTTCTTGCCGATTCTGCGGAGAACCTCCTCATTCCTTTCCTTATCAGTTCACCTAAATTTCAACATTCGTCTGTAGCACCACATCTCAAATGCTTCGATTCTCTTTCTTGTCTTCCGGTTTTGCACAGACTCTGTTTCACTACCATACGAAGCTGTGCTCCAAACGTACATTCTTAGAATTTTCTTCCTCAAATTAAGACCTATGGTTGATATTCGCAGACTTTTCTTGGGCTGGAATGCCCCTTTTGCTAGTCTTAGTATGCTTTTAATGTCCTCCTTGCTCTGTTCATCATGGGTTATTTTGCCTCTTAGGTCCCAGAATTCCTATACTTCGTCTACTTCGTGATTCCCACTTCTCATGTTCAGTTTCTCGCAGTTCTCATTTCTTCTACTTCTCATTATTTTCGTCTTTCTTCTATTTGTTCTCAGTCCATGTTCTGCACTTATTAGACTGTTCATTCCATTCAACACATATCGTAGTTCTTCTTCACTTTCACTCAGAATGGCAATGTCACCAGCGAATCTTATCATTGATATCATTTCACCTTGAAATTTAATCTCGTTCTTGAACCTTTTTGTTATTTTCATTATTGCTTCTTCGATGTATAGATTGAACAGTAGGGCCGAAAGGCTACATCCCTGTCTTACATCCTTTTTAATCCGAGCATTTAATTCTTAGTCTTCCAGTCTTATTGTTCTATCTTCGTTCTTGAACATATTATGCTGAAGCTTAACCCTATTTTTCACAGAATTTGGAAACTTTACACCATTTTACACTGTCAAAAGCTTTTTCCAGGTCGACAATTCCTATGAATGTGTTTTGATTATTCTTCAGTCTATTATCAAACGCAACGCCAGAGTCGCGTCTCTGGTGACTTTACCTTTCCGAACGCCAAAGTCATCGTTATCTAACAGATCCTCAGTCTTCTTTTCTACTCTTCTGTATACTATCCTTGTCAGCAACTTGGCTGAATGACCTGTTAAGCTGATTGTGCGATACTTGTCGGAATTGTGTGGATGATGTTTGTCTGAAAGTCTGATGGTATTTCGCCAACCTGATTAATGTCACACAGCAACGTGAATAGTCGCTTTTTTTCCACTTCCTCCAATGATTTTAGAAATTCCGATGAAACGTTATCCATCCCTTCTGACCAACCCGATCTGAAGTCGTCCAAACCTCCTTCAAATTCAGATTGTAATAGTGGGTGCCCCAGCTCTTCCCTCTCAACTCTGGTTTCTCCTTCTGTCACCTCAACGCACAAGTCCTCCCCCTCATAGAGGCCTTCAATGTGCTCTTTCCTCCTATCCAATAAAACAATACTCAATATCAATATATTCATTGCAAGTTGTTGCTGCTTCATCTGCGATACGTAATCCGGAGAAGAATTCTCTGAATCCAATAGAGCATGCAGCGTCAGCTTGGAGTGGAACCCGATGACTCCCTCATATGGCGGTTTTTACGCCTGATGCCGATAAAGGTACACCCCACCGGTAGCTCTGTTTTCGCAGATGGCGGTGTCTAAGACGCGTGTGTTCGATTCACATGTCGTTTTCGAGAGCTCTCGATCCCTCCCGGATCACTCCTTTCGTTGTCCCTCAGGTGGAGAACGATGTCGGACGCTATGTAGTCGAGCTGAATGCTATACCTGGCCCGCCGTTACGCTAGACAATCACACCCATGCAATGCTGATGTTTAGGGCAGCTTCCGCCCTTGACGAAAGTCGTTTCGGTAGGTCCTCAGTCCACCCATCGGCGCTGGCCGCCTTACTGACATCAGTGCTGGGCGGTCGACTCCGTTAGAGGTGACTTCGGTTCGCTGACCATCCCATAGGGCAGACTGCGAGAGAGCAACATTAGAACAATCTCAAATACGAGATATTATCATAGCATAAGCGGACAATTCAGGGCAAGCGAAATGAAAGCTATCGATCGTACTGATCGAGTGCCAAAATGTAGTGCGGGTGGAGTGTTTACATTGATTTACATTGGAGAGCCAAAGAACCTGGTACACCTGCCTAATATCGTGTAGGGATACCACGAGCACGCAGAAGTGCCGCAACACGACGTGGCATGCGCTCGACTAAGTTATGAGTAGTGCTGGAGGGAACTGACACCATGAATCCTGCATGGCTGTCCATAACTCCAGAAGAGTATGACGGGGTGGAGATCTCTTCTGAACAGGACGTTGGAAGGCATCCCAGATATGCCCCATGACGTTCATGTGTAGGGAAGCCAGTGGAAGTGTTTAAACTCAGAAGAGTGTTCCTGGAGCCACTTTGTAGCAATTCTGGACGCGTTGGGTGTCGCATTGACTTGCTGGAATTACCCAAGTCCGTCGGAATACACAATGGTCATCAATGGAAGGAGCTGGTCAGACAGGATGCTTACGTACGTGTCACGTATCTAGACGTGTTAGGGGTCCCACACATTCCAACTGAACACGCCCCAAACCATTACTGGGCCTCCACCAGTTTGAACACTCCACTGCTGACACGGAGGGTCTATGGGTGCATGAGGTTCTCTCCAAACCCGTACACGTCCATCCGCCCCTCCGATCAGGCAACATGTTTACAGTCAACAACAGCCCAATGTCGATGTTGACGGGCCCAGGCGAGTCGTAAAGCTCTATAACGCGCTGTCATCAGGGGTACAAAAGGGTACCTTCGGCTCCGAAACCCCATATCGATGATGTTTCGTTGAATAATTCGCACGGTGACACTTGTTGATGGGCCAGCACTGAAATCTGTAGCAAGGGTTACACTTTTATCACGTTGAACGATTGTCTTCAGTCATCGTTGGTCACATTTTGCAAGATCTTTCACCGTGCGCAGTGACGTCGGGGATTTGACGTTTTACCGGATTCCTGATATTCACGGTAAACTCATGAAATGGCCGTATGGGAAAATCCCTTCATCACTACCTCGGAGATGATGTTCCCCATCGCTCGTGCGCCGAATGTAACACCACGTAAAGATTCATTTAAATCTAGATAACCGGCCATTGTAGCAGCAGTAACCGACCTAACAACTACGCCAGACACTTGTCTTTTATAGGCGTTGCCGACCGCAGCGTCGTATTCTGCCTCTTTACATATCTCTATATTTCATACCAGTTTCTTTGGCGCTTCAGTGTATGTTGCCGCCGAGAAGGGGCTCTGTTCCCTACGATGTCATTCCTAATGACCGAATTGATTTTACTCTTTCTGGGCAGTCAGAGCTCTTCAGTTGCGCTACATGCGCTTAACGGATTTGTTACAGGGTCTTTACTGCTCAGTCAAATTCTCGCTAGTCGTTGTCACGTCCTCCCTAGTGTCTCTTGTGTAACGTTACGGGAGCAATGAAAGCCGGTTCTGTCTGCTGCATTCTAACTAATTTCCTGAGAGCTGCTCGTAGTATCCCTTAAGAGAGGCGACGTGGCTGTTTTGCCTGACCCAGTAACGGTGTCGAAATGTTTACGCTTCCTGGCTTTTCGCTGGCGACACTTCGACGAGGTTGAGGAAGACCGGCTGTTTTTAACTTAGAAAACTTAGAACAAGTTTAACTCTCTCGTTGTCTCACTAATCTTGTCGCATGACAGTTCCCTCAGACGTAAAAATCATCGCTCCGAATTTTGCCCTTGTCTATCTCTTTGATTAATTATCTTACAGATTTACATTTAGTTTGAAACTTTTGTTCCATTGATTAGAAAAAACTTATCTTAACTTGACATTACTTTCCTAACTTGCTTCTTTTTCATTTTATTCTAAAATCTCTTGCTTATTTGTACCAATGTATTCCAAGAGAATTCCTTGATTTATTTCTGTTCCCCTTGGGAGTTATTCTGTTTCTGAGACAAAAGTAGACCATACAAATAAAATCTAGTACCACCATAACACTAGTGACTGATACCGTGATTGCCATGATGTTTTGATTACGTTTCTATGGATATCTCCGATCATGCTGTAAAATTTAACCTGCTGATTTTTTTTCTTTTTCTGAAATGACAAATTCATCTGTGGTCTGCATCTAAGTGGAATCTAATGTATTATTTTGGAAGGTTAAGCTTTGCTTGAGTAAAACGCCAAAAGATTTCTGCGGCCAATACAACATTGGTCGAGTTCCTGTACTTATTGTGGTAGCTATACTCCTGTCTTACTGTTGTAGCTATATACTATTGCTGTTTATGGCGATAACGTAGAATATTACCAGCGACTGCCAGTTCTGTAGAAATTTGACACAATTGCTAAGATCTCCTACTGGGGTAACAACATGTATACCTCTTTATTCTGACACACGTAATACTTCATTATATTTCACTTCGACCAACTTATTGATAATATTCCATTTGACTTGATACGGATGGATGGTGAAACTTTGGTAATGGGAATTTAAACTTGCAACTGGAAATTGTACGTTATATACATCCTATCTCAACCGGAACGAATCTTAACTGTAAAAACGTGAAAGAAGAATGCTGTATGTACAACGTGCCACAGCCGTATCGGATATTCTTGTTGTGCTTGCCGTAGTCGTACTAGAACTGCTTCCTGATGTTAAACATTAATTTTAGCTACCATCTGTGATTTGTGTGAACAATATCCCATTTCTCAGGTGTTTATTCTCAATTACATCCGCTTCCCATACGTCCAACGCTATTATGTCCTTGATAATACACTCCTGGAAATGGAAAAAAGAACACATTGACACCGGTGTGTCAGACCCATCATACTTGCTCCGGACACTGCGAGAGGGCTGTACAAGCAATGATCACACGCACGGCACAGCGGACACACCAGGAACCGCGGTGTTGGCCGTCGAATGGCGCTAGCTGCGCAGCATTTGTGCACCGCCGCCGTCAGTGTCAGCCAGTTTGCCGTGGCATACGGAGCTCCATCGCAGTCTTTAACACTGGTAGCATGCCGCGACAGCGTGGACGTGAACCGTATGTGCAGTTGACGGACTTTGAGCGAGGGCGTATAGTGGGCATGCGGGAGGCCGGGTGGACGTACCGCCGAATTGCTCAACACGTGGGGCGTGAGGTCTCCACAGTACATCGATGTTGTCGCCAGTGGTCGGCGGAAGGTGCACGTGCCCGTCGACCTGGGACCGGACCGCAGCGACGCACGGATGCACGCCAAGACCGTAGGATCCTACGCAGTGCCGTAGGGGACCGCACCGCCACTTCCCAGCAAATTAGGGACACTGTTGCTCCTGGGGTATCGGCGAGGACCATTCGCAACCGTCTCCATGAAGCTGAGCTACGGTCCCGCACACCGTTAGGCCGTCTTCCGCTCACGCCCCAACATCGTGCAGCCCGCCTCCAGTGGTGTCGCGACAGGCGTGAATGGAGGGACGAATGGAGACGTGTCGTCTTCAGCGATGAGAGTCGCTTCTGCCTTGGTGCCAATGATGGTCGTATGCGTGTTTGGCGCCGTGCAGGTGAGCGCCACAATCAGGACTGCATACGACCGAGGCACACAGGGCCAACACCCGGCATCATGGTGTGGGGAGCGATCTCCTACACTGGCCGTACACCACTGGTGATCGTCGAGGGGACACTGAATAGTGTACGGTACATCCAAACCGTCATCGAACCCATCGTTCTACCATTTCTAGACCGGCAAGGGAACTTGCTGTTCCAACAGGACAATGCACGTCCGCATGTATCCCGTGCCACCCAACGTGCTCTAGAAGGTGTTAGTCAACTACCCTGGCCAGCAAGATCTCCGGATCTGTCCCCCATTGAGCATGTTTGGGACTGGATGAAGCGTCGTCTCACGCGGTCTGCACGTCCAGCACGAACGCTGGTCCAACTGAGGCGCCAGGTGTAAATGGCATGGCAAGCCGTTCCACAGGACTACATCCAGCATCTCTACGATCGCCTCCATGGGAGAATAGCAGCCTGCATTGCTGCGAAAGGTGGATATACACTGTACTAGTGCCGACATTGTGCATGCTCTGTTGCCTTTGTCTATGTGCCTGTGGTTCTGTCAGTGTGATCATGTGATGTATCTGACCCCAGGAATGTGTCAATAAAGTTTCCCCTTCCTGGGACAATGAATTCACGGTGTTCTTATTTCAATTTCCAGGAGTGTATATTTCGAAGTCATCTTTGACCCCACCTAGGAGAAAGGAAATTCCATGGGTCTCCTTCCTCCCAGGGGAAAAACTTATTTCACAGAAAAACTACTATAGGAAATGAAGAGGAAAATGTTAATCTTGGCAACTGACCTCAACATTAAACACAATAACTGCAATTTTTTTACTTATTCCTAGACCAAAGCTCATAAAGCGTGGTCTTTGTTACTCTTGTTCTATGTGGTAATAACAGTTATGGCAATTAATTTTGAAACAATAAACAGCTATTTACTTTTCTCCGTCTGTCTCGTTCCATTTGACTGCCCCTTACATACTTCATCCATGCAACATCTATGAAAATTATGCAAATTGACTTACTGAATTTTTAAATATATAAATAAAAATATGATCTTGTGTGGGAAAATACGTGTCTGTATCCTGCCTCGCTTAAGATACTTGAAGTAGTTCCTAGGACAGTTCCTGAAACTGGTCTTAAAAAAAGCACTGTAGTGTTCTTGTTACATTGGACTGGAAGTTAACTTTTGCCAGCTGTCCCTCATAAAACTTACAATCACGTTTCGAATACCTGGAGGATCCGATTCTTAATAAGTATGATCTCTAGGAATGATTTCTGAAAGTGGAACCGAAACTGAAAACTTGAACCAGATTATAACTTGGTGAGTAAATAATAGTGAAATTACTTATAGGAAACGGAAGAAAAATATTAAATAAATTTATGTTACGATCAAAAATATATGCATGTGCAAAAATTTAGGTTTGAGCGTTTGGCCTTAACCCACTGAAGAGAAATCGCTCGAATGCTGCATGATATCTGTCATTGGCTGTACTAAATCGAAAGGAGAAGGCATCTTTCACCCATATACCACTTCGTACTGTGGATTTTTTATTTATACACACTCACCTCATAGCCTGAAGAGACATCACAGGAGAAATATCGACCGTTCGCTTAGTGAACTAATATCTTCGCTTCGGTGTAGTGTACTTGTTCCGTATGATCATTAGCTTGTGGGTGGAAAGGAGTAGTCTGCAACTTTCTTACTGTTGGAATATAATTTGTTCCTTGATCTGGGACTATAGTTTTGGTACATCAAACTTAAATAACCAATTTTAACCTTGCCTTGAACTACTCTGCTCCCTTTTTGCAATCGTTACAAGGTAGGAGTAACTTGAGAAGCAGTCGATCGTCGTGGGTACATAATTATTACAATCTTCACTTCTACTAAACGCCTCCAGCAGGTCAGTCCCAATCAGTTGGAAATGTCTTTCACATACTGATAGTCATTGGTCCTTTTGGTGACCTAAATCTTTTCGTTGAGCACATGGAATGCAATTTTGAACATGTTGCTTCACAGCACCAATTCATGTTCTCCACCAAAATCTCTCTTTGACTTGTCTGCCAGCAGCTCTCCAATCTCCATGTCCTGATAGTACATGGCTATGTGCTTTCCATACCACTTCAATTTGTAGTGCTGCAGGAACAATGGTATTTGATCCGCGTTTAGGTGACTTCGAGAGATTCCTTAAGAAATTGTGGCTGTTCTGTGTACTTGGAATTCTGTACGCATTGCTTGCGCCTGATTCAAATGTACTACATTCAGTCCTGGTACTTGCAAGACTCCAGCAGTCTTGCTGAAGGCATCCACATTTGTATACTTGCTATGAGGCTTCTGAACTATTTCTACTGAAACTCACTCAATATCAGTGCCCATCTTGTAAATCGACTTTTAGTCCTAATAACCACTTCAAGTATGGATGACCTATATCTGCTTTAAAGTTATGGCCATGAAGGTAGCAATGGAAATACTAAATACCGTATGTCAAAGTCAAAATTTCCTTTTCTAGTAGAATAATTGCGCTCAGACTTACTCAGCTACCAAGACACATAAGGTACCAGACGTTTTTGTCCATCTACAATTTGACTTAAAATTATGTCCAATTCCATATTGCTTACATCACAGGATAATATAAACTCTTTAGTAAAATCTGCAAAAATAATACTGTATTTAAATTTTGTATCTCTTTCAAATTTTGAAGCGCTGCCGGACATTTTCATGTCTTTTGATTGTCACCCCCTTTTTAAATAAGCTAGTCAATGGTTGTGCAGTTCTCACAAAGCCTTTGACGAATTTTCGGTAATAATTTGCCAGTCCAAGAAATGATTGTAACAGCTCAACTGTTCGTAATACTGACAAATTGTGGACTTCTGAATTGAAATGAGGATACATCCTCATTCTTTCTTGGCTAATAATATGCTACAGGTAATTAACTTGTGATGGGCAAAATGACATTTATATATATATATATATATATATATATATATATATACTTAACTTGGGAGGAGCTTTTTTCAATCTGTCAACTACTTTATTTAGACAATCTGCGAGTTGATACAGATCTTTTGAGAAAACGATGAAGTTACCTAAATAAACGATGGATTTTTTCAGTTTTAAACCTTGAAAAATTCCATCTAAGACTCGCTGAAATGTTGCAGGAGCGTTTTTTAACACAAAAGGCCGTCTTCGAGACGGGTAATGACTGGATGGTGTTGTAAAAGTTATTTTTGGCAGCCGGCCGAAGTGGCCGTGCGGTTAAAGGCGCTGCAGTCTGGAACCGCAAGACCGCTACGGTCGCAGGTTCGAATCCTTTCTCGGGCATGGATGTTTGTGATGTCCTTAGGTTAGTTAGGTTTAACTAGTTCTAAGTTCTAGGGGACTAATGACCTCAGCAGTTGAGTCCCATAGTGCTCAGAGCCATTTGAACCATTTTTATTTTTGGCCTATCTTCAGGACATACTTCAGTCTGCTGATACCCAATCCTTAATTCCAGCGTGGAAAATAATTTTCACTGGCCTAGGTTATTAAAAGCTTCAGTTATATTAGGAATCAGATACGTACCAGTTTCTGTACGTTCATTTAAAAACCTATAATCACACACAATCTGTATTTTATTATTCCTTCTGATGACTTTTGTGGCATGATTACTGTACTCATTGAGCAAAGGCTATCTCTGTGTTATATAATGACTGACTTCCTTAAGCTCTTGATTTATGAACTGTACTATCAATGACTGGAGATGTTTTGGTAATCTGTATTGTCTAGGGTGCACTGGTGCATGACTACCTGTTGAAATTTGACACTGCGTTCCTGATGTGGATTGTAACGGACCTTACGAATTAAAAAAAGAATCTGTACCAAAGTAATAATGACTCCATCACTGTCGTATCGTTATCCTTTAACTGACTAGCCTTGTTATGTTAATCAGACCATGTGATGGTTTGCTTGAAACTGTATTTCTCATCCCTTTCGAAGATTTACTTCGTTCATTGCAAAACTATCCACGCTCACTGACACCTTAACTTGGCCACTTATTTCCTTAGCATGTGCTATACTTCTGCATACAAAATTCATTCAACATGTCATTGCTTGACATAGGTCCTATTAATAACGTTTGTTGTGGAATATCAATATCTGTCATAACCCAAGCTAGCTTTCCTCTACATGCTGGTACTGTGTCATGAAAAACAACTTTTAATGTACTTGTACACACCGTAGTTGGTACCACGTTATCAATGGGTGTACTTTGTGGCACAGGAACGTTTTCAGCTGTTGCAGCCATCAGAAACGAAGTCCCATTGAGTTCAACATTTGTTGCCAAAGATCGCATTTAGCATGATGCCTAAACAGAAAGTCTAATCCGAGTATTGCAGAAAATCCTTGCCCCACATTTTGTAACACTTCCATTTGCTTCTGAAACCATGTGTTTCCTACTTTGAACTTGAGTTATGTTGTACCCATTGAATGAATTATGTCATCTTCTATTCAGTGCAGCCTGTATCTCGGCGTATTCAGTCACTTCTTGTCCAAGTGGTCCCGACTCACAACCGATCACGTGCCCCAGTATGTACTAAAAACTTACACTTCTTCATATTTATCCAAGCATCAAGCAAGAATCCGAGTGTGCATACGTTTTTACATTGCTGTGATTTACTGGGAATGCTACCTATCGAAAGAAACATTCGCATTAATGTTTAACTGTTTATTTTTCGCACTGAACATGTCCTGTTTCCTAGATTCACAATCCCTAGCGTTATGGCCGTACTGATGGCAATCACAACATTGTGGTAGGCAACGCTGCACCTTTAAATGCTGCTGCTAACCAGAATTGTAACATTCTTTACCAGATTTGAATATTTCCCATTCAGTGCATATTCTAGTTGCACTATCCACTTCCTGTAAATGTGTAGCGACGTGAAGAGCAGCGGGTAAATCCTCAGGGTTTTCTGTTTGTACTTGTGAAAAAAATCTCGGTTGATGCCCCAGAGAAACTCATCCAATGCCCTATCCTCCGCTTCTTTGAGCAACCTTTGCTCCCTTCTGGTCATGTCTTCATCTCATAAGTCTGTGCATTACTCTTGCGTAATCTGTCGGAAAACGGTTCCACTGTTTCTTACGCCTGTTATTTTAAACTATTAGCTTTTCTCTAAAAATCTTGTATTATTATGTTTTCTATACCTCTGAAGTAAATCTTCTACTAAGTCACTGAATGTGGACACTTTAATAAGCATAACTCCATCGTGCTGGATATAGTGGTTCAGTAACTCATTTTCTGATTGTGATGCGAAAAGAGAGAGCCAGAGTTAAAACTACAACGGTTTTTATTTAGTCGATGACCGAGTTTTGGCTACACCCATTTTCAAACCAAACAATGTTTGGACGGACATTTTACTTGGTAAAGATTAGTTGTTTTGAGAATGGGCGTAGCACAAAACCGGTCATCGACTATATAAAAATCCATTTTAGTTACAACGCTGGCTGTCTCTTGCATCACCATTTTATTAAGGAATTCATGATATGAGATGTAGGTTTTCTTCTAGCGCGTAATCATAAGTTGGCCATGCGCAAGAATATTTTGGTTATATACCGACTATAAATACCTTTTGTTTTTCCTGTGTATTGTTGTGAGCGTAGTCTGTGGTGTGAAGAGACAGTGTACCACTCTTCGTGGTGATACATCTTTTATGAACGTTAACGTGTGTGTGAACTTGTGTTGTGTGTTTGTGTGTGTGTGTGTGTGTGTGTGCGAGAGCGCGTGCCTGCGTGCGTGCTTATGTGTGCTTTTGTGTGCATGTGAGTGTGTGTGTCTGTATGAGTGTGTTTGTGTGTGTTTGTGTGTGTGTGTCTGTGTGTGTGTGTGTGTGTGTGTGGGTGGGTGGGTGGGTGTGTGGTTGTGTGTGTGTGTGTGTTTGTGTGAGACAGAGAGTGTGAAGCCGTGCCTGCGTCCACCCTGTACACTAGACGATCCAGAATAAGATCGCAGCAGAGGGGGTAGAAATGTCGATCATGTTACAGAAATTGAAGAGGAACGGGACGCTGCCTAACAATCAACGCGGCCGTACCTTCAGTGACAACAGCCACGAAAACCTGCAGCCTTACGCAAATCGTTCAGTTTCAGTTCCAATAAAACCTCTAGTATACACAGTCGCCACAAGGCTGGCGGCGGCAGGGAGAGATGCCGCAAAGCGCTGTCCCTACGCGGCCGCAGTTTGCTGAGCGACTGGTGTGGCTTGGTGGTGTCGCAAGTGTGGGCGGGTGAAAGGCAGAGCGGGGGGGGGGGGGGGCGGCGGGGGCAGAGCGTGCCACCCGGCAACCGTCCCGGATCAGTGCAGAGAAGCCGCTCCTTGCAGAGTCAGCGCACGGCCGCCCACGGCTCGCAGTCTCCCATGCGGGGACGGCACGGTCTCACAAACACAGCTCACTTCTGAAGACAACTGCTTTAAGGCAACGGATAACAAACACAAAGGACAAAAAAGTCAGTCACCCCCAGGCAACATCACACTAATTACGTGTAACAGCGCCCCTAGCCTTCATAATTGCTTTAGTCCAGTAGTCAGCAAGTTTCCGAGATGAAATGCAGCAGAGCGTGCTCTGATTTTTGTAACTTCCTGGGAGATTAAAATTGTGTCCCGCACCGGGACTCGAAACTGGAGCCATGGCCTTTTGCAGGCAACTCCTCTACCGACAATTTTCTTTTTCGTTATAGTTCGTTCTATTTGTTCGGGGCGATTAACTCAGTTTTTTTTTTTTATTACGTAGGGTAGCTAACACTCTGCCCGAACACGCTGAGCTACTGTGCTTCAACTGAGTGAGCTATCGCAACACGACTTAACCTTCGCCCTCACAGCTTTACTTCCGCCAGTATCTTACCTTTTATCTCACACCTTCACAGAGGTTCTTCGTGGAAGAAAGGAGATAGCGGAGGCATGGCTTTGCCACAGCCTAGGGGATTGCGTATAGAATGAATTTTCACTCCGCAGAGGAGTACACGCTATGAAACTTCCTGGCAGATTAAAAGCGGGTATTCGGGCTAGCAATCAGATCTGGAACCTTTGCTTTTCATTTTTTGTCCTGTTCTTAGATATTCCCTGGTAGCCTAATGCATTCTCTCTCCAACAATGTCTTCTATGGCTAGCTTCTAGCACTATATTCTACTTTGTTGTAAGGAATAACGTATAACACTCCGCCTTCAGCGAAATAAACAACCTCAGTTCCTGGTTCAACGAATAAGGAAAGCTCTTTTTCAGAATCCAAACGATATCTCTTCCGAAATAAACAGTACTCCTCTTCCAAAGTATATAAAGCGTCTCTTTTAAAGTAAGCAATGTACTTCATTTACAATAAACGGAACTTCTGTGTAAAGGCGCATAGTTCTACATCAACATCTACATGACTATCCTGCAATTCACTGTTAAGTGCCTCGCAGAGGGTTCTTCAAACCACCTTAAGGCTATTTCTCGACCGATACTGCAGTGCCCGTGTTTTTGAGAAGTACATGCATGTGCGAAGGAACATTGCAGTGTACTGGAATGAGATTTTTACTCTGCAGCGGAGTGTTCGCTGATATGAAACTTCCTGGCAGATTAAAACTGTGTGCCGGACCGAGACTCGAACTCGGGACCTTTGCCTTTCGCGGGCAGGTAGGAGACGAGGTACTGGCGGAAGTACAGCTTTGAGGACGTGGCGTGAATCGTGACTGGGTAGCTCAGTGGTAGAGCACTTGCCCGCGAAAGGCAAAAGTTCCGAGTTCCAGTCTCAGTCCGGCACATGGTTTTAATCTGCTAGGAAGTTTCATTGCATTGTACTTCTGAACAAGGCAGGCACTGCCATATCGTATTTATCTACCGACACAGGGCAATTAATATTCAGTTAAAATCTCTCGTTGCCGGCACGGTGGCTCAGCGTGTTCGGTCATAGGGTTAGCTGCTCTGTGATTTAAAAAAACTGAGTGAACGGATCGTCAATGAACTTGAACGGGTGACATGTGACGTCTGCCCCGAACAAATGCACTGAACAGTATCGAACAAAATTAAATTAAAAACAAAATGGTAAGTCAACCGCATGTGATAATCGGGAAAATAGAGTTCGAGTCCAAGTTAGGCACAAATTTTCATTGCCGTCATCCATTATATAGCTGATAGTTGTGCATATTCGCTACTGCGAATAGATTTCATTTATTTCCCTACTGCTCCACTAACGGCTCTTGGGAAAAATGAACACTTACGTGTTCCGATTTGACTTATTTTATTATGATGATCGTTTATCCCCATGTAGGTTGGCGACAACAAAATACATTCACATTCAGAGGAGGAAGTTTATTACTGAGATTTTGAGAAATGGTCTCGCCGCAACGGAAAACGCTTTTGTTTTATTGCTTGTAGTCCCATCTCACTTATCATATCCATGGCACTCTCTCCCATATTTTGCGATAATGTAAAAAGAGCTGCCTTTCATTGAACGTTCTGGATGTCCTCCGTCAATCCTATCTGCTAAGGTTCCCATATAGCACAGCAACTCTCCAGCACAGGACGAAGAAGCGTAATCTGGGCAGTCTGTTTAAGATCTGTTGCATGTTAGGAATGTTCTGCCAATAAAATGTAGTCTTTGGTTTACCTTCGCCACAACACTATCTATGTGACCATTCCTACTTAGTTTTTTTCGTGATTGTAGTTCCTAGGTATTGCATTGTCAGCGTATTCGAAATTTAACAGATTTCTTTTTGTACTCATGTGGATTACCTCATACTTTTTCTTATAGAGAGACAACTGCGAACTTTTTGCACCATTCGGATATAGCCTCTAAGTAATTTTAAATTGTTTTTGAGCCTAAAATAAACATCGCTCCTCTTAGAAACTAAAGATTGTTTCTCTTCTAAAACAGATCGGGCTTCTCTTCCAAAACAAATCAGGATTCTAGAACAGCCGAGTCTCCTCGTCCAAGTCAGTGCTTCTTTTCTAACTCGAATAAGACACCTCTTCTAACACAAACAGGATTCCTCTTCTAGAACAACCAAAACTTCTTCCTTAAGACTATGACGCTGCTCTTGTAACAAATCTGCACTTCGAGAACAAACCAGTGATCTTTTTCCCTAAGATGAATCCTTCTCCTTCATCAACAGTAAGCAAAGGCACCTCATCTGAAACGAATTAGGTACCCAAGCACGACTCACGGCCGGTTCTCACACCGCTACTTCGATCAGTACCTAATCTCCCACCATGCAAACTTCACAAAAGCAATCTGGTGCTAGCACTCCTGGAAGAAAGGATATAGCGGATTCATGGCTTAGCCACAACCTCGGGGGCTGTATCCAGAATGAATTTTCAGTCTGGAAAGAAGTGTGCTCTGATGTGAAACTTGCCAATGAAAAGCAAAGTTCGCAGTTTCGTGTCCCGATGCGCCACACTGTTTTGTCTACCAGTAAGTTTCATATCGACGTACAGTTAACTGTACAGTGTAGATACCATCTGTAAACAATCCCCTATTCCACGGCTAAGCCATGTCTCCGCTGTACAGTATCTTCGACGAGAGTCAGTCGCTAAAGGTATGCTGGAGAACTTCTGTCAATCTTGAAATGTAGGAGATGAGGTAGTTGTGTAAGTAAAGCTATAAGACATTGGTCGTGATTCATGCCTGGATAGCTCAGCCATTAGTGCCCTTGTCCAAGAGCTGAGTGTGGGTCCGGTTCATAGTATAACCTACCAAGAAGTTTCAGTGCACTACTTTATTCAGATATTCGACGTCCAGCTGCAATCACTTACTGATGCTTACACTGCACTGAGCTATCAAAAAGTGTTGTTGTTGATTCAGGTGTTACTCCTGCGATTAAAAATAATCACACTAATACTATGTCACACCGTATCTGGACTTAATAATGGTGTCAACTCGGCCATGAAGAGCTCCACATGTTTATTAGCGTATACCAAAGGCAGTACAAGCTGCTTATTGATGATTTTATCCCTTACTGCAATCATATTTGAACAGACGTCGATGGCTGCGTTTCATCCACAGTTCTTAAAATCGCAGACGTTTTCTGTAGGATTAAGACTGAGGCAATAAGAGGGCCAGTCGATTTGTGCTAGGGCGATTGCTGCTTCTTCTTGAAACCAGGATCGTATGAGTTCCGCCCTGTAAACATGGTTCTTGTAATCTTGGAAGATATAGAAGATGTACTCATGATGTAGAAGAGAGGGCAACACTTAGTCACCTAGAACTTTGAAATAAACAACTTGGTTCAAGTTTACTGTAATAATGTACCCTACATCAATGCAGTCATATAAGCAAAGAATACCCCCTAAACCATCGCAGAACCACCTCCGCCTTCAACTACACACTGACTGTCATTAACCTCACTGAGCCGTCTGTGCATTCTACGTCTTGCATCATTAAAACCGCTACTTGTCGGATCACACTAAACGTCTCCAATTTCTGTGTTGTTTGGCCATTGAAGGGATGCACCTTTACGTGTCACTGTGTTCTTCTTGCGAGGTAATCGATTCCAGTGCCCACTGCATAAAGATCCCTTCATAATGTTTGCTCAGAAAGTGGTTGTGACGGATTTTCATCGAAGGACAGTGCCAATTCATACCGAGTTTGTGACTGATTGTCATTGACATGGCGTCTCTTGTTCATGTCGGTCAGGATCCGTTTTGTTATTTTTGCATTGAATTTTGAAAGATATTTTAATTTTTACAATTCTACTCGTATTTTTGAAAGGTAAGGATATATTAACGTTCATCCATAAAAGAGGCGGCTAAAATGTAAATTTAGCTATATGAAGTTGTAAATTATCTTTGGATACACGCTACCATCGACATACCATGACGTACAGACTATTTGATGTTTGGTGCTGTCAATTCATCATTTACTACTGCACTTTAAACCTAAGTTTAAGTGCAATAGTGCAACCAGTTTAATGCTCTCAGCAAACTTTAAGGGTAAGTCACCATACTGGACATAGAATACGTACTTTACGAAATGTCAGTGTAAGTTTCTCGCGTTATCTCAAGTTATGCCTTTCACAGTGATAGTCTGTTGATGGTCTTGTTCATTTGTTCATTTAAAGAGCGAAACCGGCAAATAAAATGTGAAAGGTGCGACGTGTGGCTACTTAGTTTTATCAGTCGCTCCCCCTGCAGGCAACGCCTGTCTTTGCTAAATTTGTATCTAGCCAGGCTTGGGGAACTATACACAGGTACCCTAAGGATGAAAGTCAGACTCACGCGAATTAACATGAAAATTAAATTCAACCTAGTATGTTTACAACGCGACATTCTTCCAAGATATGCAAGAGTTAAAATTCTGAACGCATCTCAAATGCCACAGCAATTGACTCGTAAAGCAGAGGTGAGTTGGATAAATACTGGTATCAGAGGTGAATACAGAGTCAAACAGCAACTTAATGTGCTTCTGTAAGGACCATATTTTCAATTAGGAAGTTTTTCAAGCCCAATACAGTGCAATACAGCGGAAAATGAAATTTTAAGTAGGGTTGAAAGTGCTGCACATAGATGCAGTGCTGTTCTCTATAAGAAACTTCATAACTTGTCACCAGTCGCTGCAGATGATATCATAACTGACTCAGAAACATTAATTAAATTCTATAATAAGCACGTCAATATAAAAAAAACATACAGTTAAAAAAAGGGTGAGGCATGCTTCGTAGAGAAAGGACTTCTGCATAACTTGAAGTACATTTTTATCGAAGAAAGACAGTGAAGAAACAATTTGTAGGGCAAAAGTAGCTTTCATTTGTGCCAAATTAAACAAACATGAAGAATATAAAGTAGCTCTGCAAAAGTGCAAAACTCTACATATTCCACTAAATGCAAATACTTCTAGTTTACCGGAACTCTCCACAGTAAAATATTTAGATAAAATAATTTCTAGATGCAGGAGCTCTAGTGATAAAAGCTGATAAGGGTAATACGGCAGTGTTCTTAGATGAAAAAGATTACACTGATAAGATATTACAGTATTTCCAAAGAATAGCATAAACGAAATCAGTAAAGACCGACTCAATAAGTTCCAAAGTGAAATTCAAGACAGTATACAAATTAACCACACCGCTGATAAAGGTCCTCTGTTAAATGTTTTGAAAGAACCGGAAATTTTAGTAGAAAGGAAGAAAAACCCGCAAAGTGCATTAAATGAACGAAGCTAATTTAATTTATGTTCTTCAGGTTATTTGATAAAATGCTGTAATAAGCAACCAAAATACACTGAAGAGCCAAAGGAACTGGTACAGCTGCCTAATATCGTGTGGGCTCCCCCCCCCCCCCACCACCACCACCACCACCACCACCATACACTCAGAAGTGAGGCAAGACGACGTGGAATAGACTTCACTGATGTCTGAAATAGTGCTGGAGGGAATTGACGCCACGAATCTGGCATGGCTGCCTATAAAATCCGTAAGAGTACGACTGGGTGTAGATGTCTTCTGAACAGCACGTTGGAAAGCAGCCCAGATATGCTCTGGAGAGTTTGGTGAGTAGAGGAAGTGTTTAAACTCAGAAGGGTGTTCGTGGAACCACTCTCTAGCAATTCTGCACATGTGGGTGTCGCATTGTCCTGCTGGAATTGTCCAAATCAGTCGGTATGCACAATGGCTACGAGTGGGTTCTGGTGATCAGACTGTATGATTATGTTCGTGTCACCTGTCGTAGTCGTATCTGGACCTATCAGGGGTTCCACATCACTCCAACTGCACATGCCCACATCATTAAAGAGCCTCCACCAGTTCTAACAGTCCCCTGCTAACATGCAGGGTCCATGAATTCTTGAAGTTGTCTCCAACCGCTCGATACAATTTGAGACGAGTCTCGTGAGAAGAGGCAGCAGGTTTCCAGTCATCAACAGTCCAATGTCGGTGTTAACGGGCCCAGGCGAGGCGTAAAGCTTTGTGTCGTGCAGTCATCAAGGGTAGACGAGTGAGCTCATATCGATGATGTTTCGTTGAATGGTTCGTACGCTGACACTTGTTGATGGGTCAGCACTGAAATCTGCAGCAATTTGCGGAAGGGTTGCACTTCTGCCACGTTTAACTATTCGCTTCAGTCGTCGTTGGTCCCATTCTTGCAGGATCTTTTCCGGCCGCAGAGAAGTCAGAGATTTGATGTTTTACCGGATTCCTGATATTCACGGTACACTCGTGAAATGGTCGTGCGGGAAAATACCCCTTCATCATTACCTCAGAGATGCTATGTACCATCGATCGTACGCCGACTATAGCACCACGTTCAAACCCACTTAAATCTTGATAACCTGCCGCTGTAGCAGCAGTAATCGATTTAGTAACTGGGCCAGACACTTGTGTTATACAGGCGCTGCCGACCGCAACGCCTTGTTCTACCTGTTTACAGATCTCTGTATTTGAATGTGCATGCCTATACCGGTTTCTTTGGCATTTCAGTGTATAATACCTGCCGTATTATCCTAACAGAAATATTTTAAAACACGGTAGTTTTGAATGCATTTTTGTAAAGACATTTTTAAATACCTATTGTTTGTAATGTATTGAAAGATATTTTAATTTTTAGACATGTACGCGTTTTGCTTTTTTTTAAAGAAAAAAAAAGCAACCAGATATCACATGTCTCTACACTCTCTGATAAATGAGGCAACTAGAATGTAAATTTCGTTTTATATAGCTGTAAATTATCTTTGGATACACGATACCAATGGACGTTACAAGAACTGTTGTATAGTCGATTTGATCTATGGCGTTCCAGTGTCATCATCTACTACTGTCCTTTAAATGTACTTTAAACGTAAGTTTAAGTACTAAAATGCAGGCAGTTTAATCTGTAGTGCTAGCAGCCAACTGTAAATGCAATCTTTAATGCTGTAAGCAAATTTTAAACATTAGTCACCATACTTGAAACAAAATATGTGCTATACGTAATGTCAGTGTGAGTTTTCTATATTATTTTAATTTATGTATTTCGCATAGAGTGTTCTGCTGACGCTCTTGTTCATTTGAAGAGCGAGACTGGTAAATGAAAGGTATCACTAATACCACAATTAAAGTTAATTGGTTTATGTATCACTAATTAAAATTTATTAGTTTGTGTATCCATATTTTATATCTCTTGAAGTAGCCTTGTCAAGCACTAATTTTATATTATTTTAATGTTTATGCTTATTAATATAAACTGTTATGTTGGCATGCTTTTCGAGATTGGTATTAAAGCTTTTTTCCTGTTGAAACCCTTTGTATTTATTTATTGTTCAGCTTTTTGCTATTACATTGCATTACCACTACACTGTTGAAGATAGCATTTGTTGTATGTTTGTGCTTCAATCTAGTTGTGTAACTTCTTTTCCAATGTTGTTTACAAACATTGTAACTTCTTTGACGATAGTAATCAGTAAATGTCTAATGATGGCCTTGTAATCTAAAACACTGTGAACACAATAAATTAATACAGTACAACAAAAGCAAATTAACCCTTTTCATTTATTATAATGTTTTTCTAGCAAGAACAGACGGAAGATTACCTTAAAATGTCATTGAGATTATTATAGAGGGTTTACAGTGGTTGAAATGCTGAATTTAGTCACAGCTAAGTGCATGCGTTCATTTGAGGTGGAGGAGACGAGCGCTTGTTTTCAAAATGGTGCAAATGGCTCTGAGCACTATGGGACTTAACATCTGAGATCATCAAGTCCCCTAGGCTGAGAACTACTTAAACCTAATTAACCTAAGGACATGACACACATCCATGCCCGAGGCAGGATTCGTACCTGCGACCGTAGCAGCAGCACGGTTCTGGACAGAAGCGTCCAGAACCGCTCGGCCACACTGGCCGGCCCTTGTTTTCCATCAGGTGGCTACCACTGTGGCATGTGAAGCTGAATAGCGTGAGTTCTGAGAAGAACAGGCTGCAGCTATGCAATGGACAGCCGACCGGAATTTTGAAACGGCAGTGACCGTCACAAGAGGATGCAGGCCAAAGCACAGGTAGTCAATGGACACGCAGAAATGCGAAGGCAGCAGCAGAATCACAGCTGTATTGTCCCTGTAGCCGCAGAAGAAATACACAACTTCTTTTACAGATGTTTGTAGGAATGTGAGAGCAGCAGCTCTTCCCGGGCGCCGGCCGATGTGGCCGAGCGGTTCTAGGCGCTTCAGTGTGGAACCGCACGACCGCTACGGTCTCAGGTTCGAATCCTGCCTCGGGCATGGATGTGTGTGATGCCTTTAGCTTAGTTAGGTTTAAGTAGTTCTAAGTTCCAGGGGGCTGTTGACCTCAGATGTTAAGTCCCATAGTGCTCAGAGCCATTTGACCCATTTTTTGTCCCCGGGCGAAGCAAGATGCAGTCCACGTTTCAGCAGGGGGCCTCATATTGTTTCCTGTTTCTACTAAGAACGGTATCTGCTTGTTATTGTAAACATTTCTCGGAACCACTGCTGCTACCTGGCGACTGGGTGGCCGAGAGAGCTGCGGCGCTTTTTCCAGATCATGTAGGGGCTCTGGTCCGTGCGTTTCCCTCATGCGATGAATAGCAGTGAGTTGACAGCACCGTAGTCCATGACGTGAGATATCGTCACAGCGGACGCCTGAAAGAAACTTTTTTCCCACCTTTTGGAGGAAGACTGTACAGTATGTGAAGTGATGCGCCCTGGCGCACGAGTGTTTGCCGAGCTTTCAGTTGGCGGTTTTAGTTTGTTGGCAAAAAATTCTATGTAAATGTTTCCGCGGCATGGGAGATAGCGTGTGGAAGAAGAAGAGATTCGGTCGTGGTCCGTGCACGAGTACGAGCGGTATAACATTCGTTCGGTATTCGCAGAAGACTGTGGATATGATTCAGTCTTCCTCCGAGCGAGAGTGCGGAAGAAAGGTTCGCCATCACTCGCGATGCTGAGGGGCACTACGCACAGGCTCTAAGGTTTTCTTTATGCATTGGTCTGCATAGGCAGAACGAATGTTGACAGCAAATTCTCTCATTTTACTGCTCGCCTATGGAAGCAGCAGTCGTTGTCCGATACAAGCACAGTATAGTAGTTTGTTTCTGATTTCACTTCACAATCAATATCAGCCATACTGATCCTAGAAGGATAGCCTTAAAGTCGCAGTTAATGTCGGGTCATCGCCATCGCTTCAACTGTGCCAACCGTCAATCAGACAATTCTACTTTATGAATATTATATAATGTATTAATCACTATGTTTTGTTGACCCACATTCTATATTTTACATGTGTTTTATGAATAAATCTGTCGTGATATTTAGTTATTTCTTTCATTCAAGTTCACAAGACCTCTTGATTACATTTCTATCTATATCCTGATCCCACTCCAGCTACTGCCGGGTCTGAGCTGTTACTATGGAGTTTGGCAGTGTTAGTTGCAGAGGGTGGCCGGATGCCCTTCCTGTCGCCTCCCTGTACCCCCCTTGGACGGAAGTAGTGTACCCCAGCTGTCTGCATCTAGTGTAAACCGTGAAATAACGCGAACGTGTTGCTTATGTCTGCGAGTCATGTAACTGAATCGGGGCGTGGGGACCAGCCCAGTATTCAGCTAGTGGGATGTGGAAAACCGCCTGAAAACCACATCTAGGCTGGCTGGCACAGCGGCCCTTCGTCGTTAATCCGCCAGGCGGATTCGAACCGAGGCCGGCGCGCCTACCCCAATCCAGGAAGCTAACCTGGCAAGTCTTTGATCACATTTAATCATTTTATTTACTTATGTCGGAAATAATAGGAGTATTCCGGTAGTACGTCGACTTCAGTGACACTATACAGGGCCACCTTCTGTAGACATTTGCATTGCTACCCCTTGTGCATAATTTTCGTAGTACTGTCCACATATCGAGTACTGTGTCTTACAGTTATTGAGAGGCAGAGGTTGATTAGAGGCAACCTCATGCCTCCCATGAGAAAGACACTCTGCAACGTACAGTAATTAACTACATTAGTGCATGAGGTATTATGGACAATACAGTCTGTATTGGATGAAAACCTTGAGTTCTTCCAGCATGGGAATACAGTTTCACACAGAGTCGAGACTCAGTTTGGGGGATAAAAATCACGTCATTTAGACTAACTGGATGTGGTTTCCTGTGAATTTTTCAATAATTAAGCGAGGGGAGTGTTCTTCGGACATTTGAGGGCATAATGGACAGTAAGGCCTCCAGATTCTCTGTTCTGATCTCAAGATCGGTTGATGTTTTACATGACATGCAATATTACTCAGTCGATTTCACCGTTCCGCTGACGGATGTTACAGTCCTCTGGCACTTGAGTGTTCCAAATTGTTGGGTGTAACGTGGTGGTGAGACTAGTAACAATAAAGACGTACTGCTATGGCCTCAACAAACTGAAACAAACAATGCCATGAGTTCATCCACACATGGAGTACCCTCTGTTTCAGCCTGGCAGTGTCACACCACACACCAGCGCTGCGGAATATAAAACACTACGACGCCTTCGGTTCATTGTTTTCGAGCATTTTCCATATAGTCCCGACCTCGCACCATCAGATTATCACCCCTTCGAAAACTAAAAGATCATTAATTCGGAAACTTAACTCTGATAGCGATGAAGCAATGGAAGCAGAAGTGAGATTGTGCCTCCGGAGTAAAGTCAGAGATTCTACAATGACGGTATCAACAAAATGTCTCTCGTTGGAATAAGTGTGTTCGTCGCCAGGATGATTATGTTGAGAAATAAATATATACACATGAAGAATAAAGACGTAGAATGTTAAAAACGTTCGTTTTATCTAAAAAGCTTCAAGAGCTTGTACATAAAAATTGAAGGAATTACTTTTCAGCATGCTCTCGAGGATGAACTGATAAATCGGCGGTCCTACTACGCTGGATGACTATGAACAACTTCAAAGGCTGTGCCCCAACTACTGGAATCCCGCTACAAATGGAGTGATTGGTACGAACAAAATTTAAGTGATAAAAATTTGGAATTTATGTGTGTAATACTAAATAACAATTGCATATTTACTGTTCCGTTGTAGGACTCTCATCATATTTGTATATATGAGATGCACTTAAGTTTTTTTTAATTTTTTCTCCCATGCAAGTCTTACCGCATCATTTTCTGTAGTCTGTTGGTTGTTAATATATTTCGCTGACTGAAACAGTTTTTTGAAATTTTTCATAGATTTTATGTTACATCTACTCCCATCAAACAGGATTAATACTTGTAGTTCGTATGCAAATATATAGTTAAGGTCTGTAGAAATCATTTGATGTTAAGCCAATCAATGCCAAAAATTCAGTTTCCAAACATTGTTCTGAAGTTCATGCAAATAACCAGTCCTTATGCTCATATTCAAATGTTGGTGATAAAAACTGTGCCTGTTTAAGAGATGTTTGTAGTGTTCGGCCTGCATTTCTTTACATACAAATTTAATACCTAAGTTAAAGGTAGGGTTGTTAGTAATTAATAAAAGATCATGCGCACATGTGCAGCAGTTACGGTCACATACAGGATAAAATAATCAATGTGCAAGCTGCAAAAAATAATCTTGAATTTGCTGCATGTGAGCCATGTTTAGTTTTATCACTACTAGTTATTTCAGAACGCCACAAGCGCTGATTCATTACTTTTGCAATATTTATAGAATCTGAACTTTTCACGTGATATATTAATGGTCAATTAAATTAATGCCCATTCTGTGTTCTGATGGGATGGTAGGTATTTCTGAACTGACAGTCATTTATGTCTTATGATTAATGCGGAAAATCACCAACATAAGCAGGCCATTGGTACGACAATAATGCTTTATATACAGTATGTATTGACTGTATAGTGTCCAGAATCGTCTCATGCAAAAGTCATTAACAATTTTCAGGTGATATTTCTTTCAGTTTTAAAGTCTAATGGACTTCCATAGCCAACCTCAAACAAAAGTACTGTTACCAAAGTGTGAAGCAGAAGAATCCCTTATCTCATCTTTCATACATCCAGGAAAAATGCATTTTTGTACATGACTCCCCAGCTTGTGATCGTTTTCCCCCAATAAAATTACGTGTTTAAAGCTTATGTTGTTCAAGGTGGCACTCATTTTTCTACTCCATACTTTTTTGTTATAAAACACGATAATCAGAAAGGATCTTACGGCGACATTCCGTAATGCTGATTTATCTCCAAAGGATCTGAAAAATCTATGTAAGTGTGTAAGGTATCAACAAATAACACACCTTACACTGAATTCCTGAAACAGTTCGGGTTAACTCGATGTGTCACACAACATAGTTACTTGAGATTATTAATATTCAGATCTAATAAATAAGATGGCATTTCGTGAATATAAACCACTAACACCCACACTAGTAATCGCACGCAGGTAATTTCTTTGACCTGAGCTACAAGACAAAGTTCTGAGGGAAGGATAATTAAATGACAGCAATGCCCATTCCATGTAATCTAACACCTTGACCACGGGGCACCTGATGGACGTAATGAGATGCCGCAGCCACTGCGTAGGCTGCCGGCAGAAGCCACCCCTTGTACCTGCTTCTAACAACGACCTTTCGGAAAGCCTTTCTACAGGAACATGGCGGGAGACGCAAGATAAATGTTAAGACAAACTCAAAACACTCGTGACTTACTGTAGCCACCTGCATTTAGACTCACATGAAAGGAAAAGCTATTTATTACAGTATCGCGGGCCGGGGTGGCCGAGCGGTTCTAGGCGCTACAGTCTGGAACGACGCGACCACTACAATCGCAAGTTCGGATCCTGCCTCAGGCATGGATGTGTGTGATGTCCTTAGGTTATTTAGGTTTAAGTAGCTCTAAGTTCTAGGGAACTGATGACCTCATAAGTTAAGTCCCATAGTGCCCAGAGACATTTGAACCATTTGATTTATTACAGTATCACATAGCAGAGGTTAAGCTCTGCTCTACAGAATAAGCGACTCCTGTGATAGGCTACAAAAACTCTAGTGGGTGGAGTAATAACAAGTAAAAAATCTCGGATTGACTGGAAAGAAAACGCGTGGCCTCCTGCTTTGATACAGGCAAATTGCAGACAGTAATTGGCATCTTCTCTTGCAGAAAATCGTCGTGTGTTTGATCAAGGTGACTAGCGCCATGCTGACACGATTGCGAGAGTCATTATGTGAACACTTATTCACAGGCTCGTCTTAACTCATAAGTAGTTAAACTGCAAAGTCTCACACTGAGCACTGGAAGTTAACACTCAGGAGCGATTTGGGGGCAATGTCGTATGAGCTACTCGAGGCAATTAGCGTGTAACGTGCCAATTCATTTAGCAATGGAACCACTAGGACTCTTAACTTCACCGAAGACATAGGAAATGCATCACACTGGTGTTTAACAGTCGAGAGAGGTTCAGAATACATTCTCAGGTTCACAGCATGTGCCAACAGCAGCCACTGCGATCGCCAAAGTAAACATGCGCTCGCACTGAACCACTGCACCAGCAAGTGATATTCAATTGACACTCAGAACTGCGGTCGTCTCTGTCTCTACTATTTTTTTTTTTTTTTGTACATTCAACCATGACCTGTAGTTAAGTATATTCATGATTGTCAGGCTTAATTGAAGTATAAACGCGAGGTATCAAATGTAACAAATGTTCAAATGTGTGTGAAATGTTATGAGGCTAAACTGCTAAGGTCATCAGTCCCTAAGCTTACACACTACTTAACCTAAATTTTCCTAAGGACAAACACACACACCCATGCCTGAAGGAGGACTCGAACCTCCGCCGGGACCAGCCGCACAGTCCATTACAGCCGCGCCCTAGACCGCTCATCTAATCCCTCGCGGCTCAAATGTAACGAAAAGGATTGATCAGCCACTGTAGAGTACTTTATACTATGAATTTGTTGAATTGTTTTAATTGTGTAGTTCTTTTTGATTGCTCTTTAGCGACCCCCATTCAATGTTGGCTGTTTTCATTGTGCGTTTTAGCTGAATCGATATTTCTGGCCCCAGTTGTATTTAATTTGTTCCTATATTAATCGACCCCCAGATATGGTCATCCACCATCTTACCATTAAAGAACTTTATAATAGTTATAAATTGCGCTACACAGTTGTGAATACCCAGTATCAATATTTTACCATCCTGTAGGTAATTTTTCTAACATTGCTATGTCATGAAGCTTTACTAAGAGTAAAAACAAATCTTAATAACAAAAACCTAAGATTTTTTGTTTATTGCTGACATATAGGTATGCCTGAACCCATACACAAATTTCTGTTAGTGATAACGTTTCCTTTACGGGGAGTCTAGTAGAACCGACGCTGTGATCATTGTCTGATTATATCACTGTACATACTGCTGCACTCCTCTGAACTCTGCATGCGTAAGATGATATCTTCGTACAGCCAAAATTGCAGCTAAAACAGATGTCAATTTAGTCGGTGAACCGTTCTGGGTTACGACGATTCTCAAACCAACCAATCTTTACCAAGTAAAACGTCCATCGAAAATATTTAGTATAAGAAAACAGAATGAATATTTTTTCTTCAGCGGAGTGTGTGCTGATCTGGAATTTCCTAGCAGACTAAAACAGTTTGCCTGGCTGGGACGCGAACCTGGGATATTTGTCTGTCACAGGCATGTACTCTACCAACTGAGCCATCCTACCACGACTCACAACCTTCCGCCTCCCCTTTCATTCGCAGCTGTACTTCTGCACACTACCTCGTCTCCTACCTTCCAAACTACACAGAATTTCTCTCGCACTCCTTGAGGAACCAGCACTGCTGGAAGAAAGGGTACTGCAGAGCTGCAGAGACTGCCCATGGGGCATTTTTTCCAAAATAAATTGCCGCACTGCCGCAGAGTTTGCTTTCATTTGAAGGATCTTTTGCACATTTTTTGTGCTGTAATGTCTACATTCCCAACAACCAGAGGCCTTCAGACTCCCAGTCTGTTCGTCGCAACTATCGAGACTTGTATAGGGAAACTGTGCTCCAATAAGGATTCCACGAAGATGGTCCAACAACAACTGTGTATCAGAATGCAACTTGGCCGGCCGGTGTGGCCGTGCGGTTCTAGGCGCTCCAGTCTGGAACCGCTTGACCGCTACGGTCGCAGGTTCGAATCCTGCCTCGGGCATGGATGTGTGTGATGTCCTTAGGATAGTTAGGTTTAAGTAGTTCTAAGTTCTATGGGACTGATGACCACAAATGTTACGTCCCATGGTGCTCAGAGCCATTTGAGCCAGAATGCAACTTATTTACAATTATATGACATTAAAATTGAGATGTAATTGTATGAACAGTGAAACGGTTTTCGTTTGACAATGCTGTGAATATCTTCTGCAAGGTTAAAATCAGTTTATACTGTGGATATGAATATTGGCCAATATGGTCCTATATTTTACTGATTGTTTATTTTATTTTTTAAAAATAAGAGTTTCATTAACACAACAGCTCGAAGAGTATTTTGATACTGATTGAGTGTTTATCAACTTTTGTATAACACTGTGTTTTAATACAATAAAAGATTTCGTAAGAAAAGTGTTTTAGGGGTAGCATCTGCCCCGAACTCCACCACTGCTTCCACTTTGAATACAAATTATCATCAATGACAGCCGAAAACTTCTGACTTAGTAAGTCAGCCTCATTCTGTACAATGGGCTTGTAGAAGAGCACAGAGGAGTGGACACAGGTTCAGGGCACTCTGCAGCCTTTGGGGTGGAAAACTGCCCCTAAAAGGAGGAAGCCTCAGCAATGATCAACGGCATGAGGATGCAGAAGACAATGGAAATCACTCAGTTAAAAATAAATAATGCATATCTAGAGGAATGTGATGTGCCTTGATGATCTCTTCATTCGAGGGGACTGTCAAGGGCGAGGTGACCATGATAAGAAGACTGTGCAATTAACGAAAGGATAATGTTTCACGAATCGGGATTGGAATTTCAGAAGCTTTAATGTGGCAGGGAAGCTAGAAAATCTGAAAATGGAAATGGTAAAACTCAATCTGGATATTGTGGGGTTCAGTAAAATGAAATGGAAGACAAGCCATTCTCTTCAGATTAGTACAGGGAAATATCAACATCAGCAGAAAATGGCACACCAGAAGTAGGCCTCGTTATGAATAGGAAGGCAGAGCAAAGGGTAAGGTACTGTCAACACATCATGGTTCTCGTTAGAATCGACAGGAAACCTATACCGACAATATGAGTTCGTGTATATATGCCAACGACGCAAGTAGAAGATGACACTGAACGTGTAATGCAGTACGTAAAGGGGGATCAAAAACTGATAGCCATGGAGGATTGTAATACGGTTGTAGGGGAAAAAGAAGTGGTTACGAGTGAATGTAGCCTTGGTTCTAGGAATCCTGAAGTAAATTTCAACTAGTAATAAGGAACACTCTGCTCAAGAATCACACAGAGGGGGGGTGGGGGGGGGGGGCAGATGTACCTGGAAAAGGCCGGAAGATAGGGGAAGCTTCCAGTTAAATTACACCTGAGATTCAAAATCCGATACTGGTTTGTAAGGCGTATCCAGGAACAAATACAGGAAGAGGCAAATAAACTGATATACCTGCCTAAAATCGTGTAGGGCCACGCGAGCACGCAGAAGTACTGCGACACGACGCAGCAAGGACTCGACAAATGTCTGAAGTAGTGCTGGAGGGAATTGACACCATGAATCTTGTAGGTATGCCCATAAATCTAAAATGTGAACAGCACGTTTCATGGCATTAAAGATATGCTCAATAATGTTCATGTCTTGGGAGTTAGGTGGCCAGCGGAAGTGATTAAACTCAGAAGAATGTTCCTGGAGCCTCTCTGTAGCAATTTCTCACGTGTGGGGTATCGAATTGTCCTGCTGAAATTGCCCAAGTCCGTCGCAACGCATAATCTACAAGAATGGATGCAGGTGATCAGAGAAGATGGTTATGTACGTCTCACC
This sequence comes from Schistocerca serialis cubense, assembly GCF_023864345.2. Classification (NCBI taxonomy): domain Eukaryota; kingdom Metazoa; phylum Arthropoda; class Insecta; order Orthoptera; family Acrididae; genus Schistocerca; species Schistocerca serialis. The sequence continues at coordinate 666,127,351 of NC_064641.1, read as the reverse complement.
TGTCAGAGTCGTATCTAGATGTATCAGGAGTCCCATATCACTCCAACTGCACACACTCCACACTATTACAGATCCTTCACTAGCGTGAACAGTCCCCTGCTGACATTCTTGAGGTTGTCTCCATATCCATACATGCCCATCCGCTCGATACAATTTGAAACGAGACTCATCCGACCGGGCAACATGTTTCCAGTCATCAACAGTCCAGTGCCGGTGTCGACGTGCCCAGGCGATGAGTAAAGCTTTGTGTGGTGCAGTCATCAACGGTACATGAGGTGGTCTTCGGCTCCGAAAGCCCATATCGATAACGTTTCGTTGAATAGTCCTTACGCTGACACTTGTTGATGACCCAGCATTAAAATCTGCAGAAATTTACCAAAGGGTTGCACTTCTGTCGCGTTGAACGATTCTCTTCTGTCGTCCTTGGTCCCGATCTTGCAGGATGTTTCCCCGGCTGCAGCGATGTCGCAGATTTGATGTTTTACCGGATTCCTGATATTCACGGTACAATCGTGAAATGGTCGTACAGGAAAATACCCACTTCATCGCTGCCTCAGAGATAGTGTGTCCCATCGCTCGTGCGCCAACTATAACATCACGTCCAAACTCACTTAAGTGGTGATAACCTGCCATTGTAGCAGCAGTAACCGATCTAACAACTGCGCCAGACAATTGTTACTTATATAGGCGTTGCCGACCACAGCGCCGTTTTCTGCCTGTTTACACGTATCTGTATTTGAATATACATGCCTATACCAGTTTCCCTGGCGCTTTAATATATTTCAGACCACAATTTAGTACTTTCAAATAGTAGGTTGAAGTTCGAGACAATAGGAAGACTCAATGGTCAAAGATGTGTGGTACGGAAGTGCTACGGAGTGAAGAGTTACAGTTGAAATTTGATGAAACTGTAGCGATAATGAATAGCTCAGTAGGTAGTTCAGTTGAAGAAAAATGGACATCTTTCAACAGGGAAACCACAGAAGTCGATATGAAAATAATTTTTACAAGGAAGGTAGCTGTGAAGTAAACCTGGGTAACACAAGAAGTGCTTCAGTTGATCGACTAAAGAAGGAAGTACAGAAATGTTTCATGACATCCAGGACTACAGAAATACAAGTCATTTACGAATGAAAGAAATAGGAAATGCAGAGAATCCAAGGGGATATGCATGCATGAGAAATTTGAAGACACAGAAAGAAATGATTGTTATAAGAAACTGACTCAGCATACAGAAAAGTGAAAACAAACTTCGGTGAAATTAAAAGAAAGGCCGGTAACAGTAATAATGCAATGAAAAATCCATTGTTAAATGCAGAGGAGAGAACTGACAAGGGAAGAGAGTATACTGATGGACTCTGTGAGGGGGAGAACTTGTCTGATAACATGATAGAAGAAGAAACATTAGTCGACAGGGATGAGATTGGGGAGCCAGAACTAGAATGAGAATTTAAAAGAGCTTTAGATTGCTAAAAATCAATTACAGCAGAGGGGATCGATAACGTTCATCGGAATTTCTAAAATCTTTGGTGTAAGTGGCAACAAAACGACTGCTCACGTTGGAGTGTGGAACGTCTAAGATTGGCGATATTCCATCAGACTCCAAGTAAAGATCATCCACACCATTCTGAAGAATGCATGCATCTAACTTGCTGACAAGAATAATATACAGAAAACGGAAAAGAAAGTTGATAATCCTTTGTTTGACGACCAGTTTGTCTTTAGGAAAGGCAAAATCACCAAAGAGGCGATTCTGACGATGGAGTGGATGATGGAATCAAGACTGAAGAAAAATCAAGACTCTTTATAGCAATTGTCGGCCTGAAACAAGCTTAGACAATGTACGCTGGTATAAGATGTCCGAAATTCTCAGAAAAACAGGAGTAGGCTACATGGAAAGACGGGTAATATACTCGTACAATATGTACGACAACCGAGAGGGAACAATAAGACTGGAAGAGCAAGAACGAAGTGCTCTGATTTAAAAGAGTGCAAGACAGTGATGTAGATTTTGGCCCCTGCTGTTCAAGCTACATATCAAAGTGACTGATGTACGAGTAAAAGGAAGATTCAGGAGCGGAATTAAAATTCAAGGTCTAAGCTTTTCAGTGATAAGATTCGGTGATGACACTGTTATCCTCAGTTATACTGAAAGAAAATTACAGGATCTGTCGAATGGAATGAACAGTCTCACGAGTACAGAATATAGATGTAGAGGGAATGAGAAGTAACAGAAATGACAGAACAAAGAAACTCAACGTCAGGGTTGATGGTCACGAAGTACATGAAGTTAAGGAATGATGCTACCTAGGATGCAATATAACCAATGACGGGTGGAGAAAGGAGGACATCAAAAGCAGACCAGCACTGGAAACAATGACATTCCAGGCCAAAAGAAGTGTACTGGTATCAAACATAGGTCTTAATTTGCGAAAGAAAATTTTGAGAATGTATATCTTGAGCACAAAATTGTGTGGTAGTAAAACATAAACAGTGGGAAAATCGCAACAGAAGAGAATCAAGACATTTGAGATGTGGTGCTAAAGAAGAATGTTGCAAATTAAGTGGACTATAGCGTAGGGAAAATGGTATCCCGTAGACTTGCCGGGGAAAGGAATATATGGAAAACACTGACAAGAAAAAGGGACAGGAGATCGGTTAAGACAATACGCCAAGAAAGGAAGAATGAATTGATTGTTGGTGTTAATAACGATCATCCTCCTTTACCTCCTCTGCATTACTGCAGATGACGTGTCAGTGAGATGCAGTACACGTGAGGCGCCTAGTTGTTTGCACTGCACTGTGTGGAATACGAAGGTTCTGTTATAGTTCACTAACCTGCTGTCTTCAAGTTGATGTCCCCGGCGCAGAAAACAGCACGCAAGTCATAGGTTCTGTATCTTGAGGCTGAAACTGACTTCTAGCGAGGTTCTGTTCTGAAATAATGTATCACTTCTTTGGGGATGCCACTCGCGTGTTTTAATATAGCCACACGAGAAGATTACATGATCTTAATACAACACCTTCTGATACAGCAAAGTGCATGATCAAACACAACGTTTACGAAAATGTATCTTTACACTATTTGTGGCAGTTTTCTGTGTCTCATGACTACCGGAGTGAATCTTTTAATACTGAATACTGGCAAAAACATCCTGTCACAGACAGCACGACTGTACATCTAGACTGCGTAATCCAGAGTGACGAACAGCCCGAAAAACTTCACGCACCATATCAGAAAAGGCATGACCCGAACATTTCCGAAGTGCTTCGTCTGCAATTTTGTCAGTCTTTTGTTTTTGATTTAAATTGTTTTTAATAATTCGAAAATGACTGACTGATAGTCAGCTGTTGAGAGATATTTATATTAAACAGTGATGTCATTGCAATGAGTAGTTTAACTAATAATAATAACTATACTTTAACGTTTTGGCGCCCTTGCTCCGAACACAGCAGCCAATCACAGAGCAGTAGCATTATGCAGGCGGTCTTTCTCACGGGAATGGTACCGAATCTAACATCTGTCACAGGTACCTCAGACCACATTTCGTCATCTATATACTTCTTGCATCTCCACTGCTCTGGGAATAGCTTGTTGGGGCCTAATATGATGGCTGACTAAGCCAGAAATATTACAACATCAAGGAGTAACTCCGATGGTACTAGGGAGAGCTGTAAAATGAAAAATCTGTAGAGGAAGACTGAGATTGCGCTACATCCAGCAGATAATTGAGGATATAGGTTGCAAGTGCTACTCAGAAATGTTGCCACAGGAGAGGAATTCGTGGCGGGCCACGTCAAACCAGACAGATTACTAATGACTCAAAAACAAAATAAAAAATAAAAAATTATAAAATTAAAAAAATAAGAAACTACATCACTGAGGAAACATCTATTTTTGGCTGGAAACACAAACTGTCAGATATTAGGCACTTAATTTTTTGTGGTGTCTTATAAGGTACTTTAATTACACGTTCCACACCGGAAAGGAGTCTCAGGCACAACACTAAGCTCTTCATTGTCTCTAAAGATCTGGAAATTACAGTTAGGTAATCTGGAACTTCTTGTTCTTCCTCTTTCAAAATACTAAGTCTTGTTTCTGTAACCACCGCTTCCTCTCTTCAGAAATCCTTTTCAACTCCAGGTATGAAGACCATCCTATCACACGGATAAAACTTTATAAATAAGACGTTCCCGTTCACCCCTCATTCCTGCACTACTTCTAAAATGTATTACAGCACAGTGTCATATCCAATGAGTTTGCTTTGCATTGGCCTATAATCCCCTGGATATTACTAAACATAGGAGGCTGTTCTTAATAAATCTGCGACGTACTTGCACGCTGGCGACGATGTTGGTAAAGAGTTCTTGTGGCAGGGAAGTCCATTTCAGCACGAGCGAAGTTGACGCCCACTGGATGGTCGTTGATGTCTGTAGATGTGCTGCAGTAACTCTTGCGACGCATGCCATACGTGATCGATCGGGTTTAAGTCGGGAGAACGGGCTAGCTAGTACATTGGTCGAGTATCTTCTCGTTCCAAGAGCTTCTCCACCTTCGCAGCTCGATGCGGCCGCGCTCTGTCATACATAAAAATGATGTCCACAAGAAAACGCACATGGGAAAGGAGAACAGTATAACAAAAGCGTTGAGCCGTTAGTGTTCAAAGATGCAACATTAACACCTGGACCGCAAAAACGATCATGTTCGACAATGATCCTCACTGGATTAGGTGTTCCCTGCTCTCGCCATATTAAGGTTCGTAATGCACTCACGAATATTGTCGAACATGATCGTTGAGATGGTACAGGGGTTACGGTGTTGGGAGGCATAACTTTGCATGGGTAAACTAACTTCCAAATCCTTCTGTACGGTACACTCAGAGGTCTGTTTTATTGTGACACTTTACTTCTTCCCCATGTGCGTCTTTTCAGGGGTGCATTCGAACCTGATTTCATTTTTACGGCCGGCCGGAGTGGCCGAGCGGTTCTAGGCGCTTCAGTCTGGAACCGCGCGACCGCTACGGTCGCAGGTTCGAATCCTGCCTCGGGTATGAATGTGTGTGATGTCCTTAGGTTAGTTAGGTTTAAGTAGTTCTACGTTCTAGGGGACTGATGACCTCAGCTGTAAAGTCTCATAGTGTTCAGAGCCATTTGAACAATTTGAACCATGTTTATGGATGACCGTGCGCAACCGCATCGATCTGTTCAGGTGGATGAGTTCCTGAAACGAGAGGATATTCCGGCAAATGGACTATCTTGCCCGTCCTCCCCCTCCAGCCTCTCCCCACCATTCTCATATTCAGTACACATCGAGCACGTTTGGGACAAGTTGGGGAGATATGTTGTAGTATGTCCACATGCAACAACGACCATCCAGCATCCAACAGTTTTCAACTATGCAGGGGGAGAAATTGTATGTCCTAGCACAAGAGCACCTTACTAACATTACAGCAAACGTGGGAATACGCTACCTTGCATGCACTACCGTCCGAGACGATCACACACGTCTTTAAGACCCATGTCCCGCCGGGGGATCATCAAAAATCGCGCTGACTTCAGTGTAATTCTACACTTTGAAAAAGTGTCGTTTATTTTCGCCTCATAGCCTGTTTCTTTCGCTTACCTTTCGCAATGCACTCCAGAAGTTATTTCTGTGTATGGTCCCAGTTTCATCGAGCTACGCCACTGGGCAACGACTCATGATGCGAAACTTACTGTAGTCCGTAACTTTTGCACCATCGTACTTCTTGTAATTCTCCTCCAGAACCACATTTCCGCAACTTCAAGGCAAACTTTGTACTGCTTTGCTGACATGCACGTTTAACATTCTTACTTCAGGATACGAAATATCCAAATCCTAGCCCATATGAGTAGCAGATGACAAAAATTAGAACTCATCTAAGTTAAAGAAATACTAGGCCGATGGTACAATTAAATTTTGTTGTTTTAACTTACTCGATACAGGTAGGAAACCAAGCACTTCGGATACAATACTTGACAGGCCCTTCTGTCCTATCCAATAGTTTTGCAGCGCGCCTCATCGCCCCCCTCTGATAGTACCCACAGCAAATAACCAGTCTGCGAATGAAATATTACATGCTACTTGATGAATCCTGTCAAATGAGTCATACGAAATTACGCCTGTATACCTAATGCCTACCGCTCTAAGATTTTTTAAAATAAAGATCGAAAGTAAATGATTCACTTGATGAAGAATGGTTTAACACTACTTACACCGTTCACTCACATTAATGTGAGCACCCGTCAAAAACCTGAAAAGCTTCCTACTGCAGCGCGGACCACTGCGAAACGTGCAGGAAGGGTGTCAGTGAGGTTCTTGAAGGTACCGACAGTGATGTGGAGCCATGGCGGCTCCAGCGCCATGGCCATCTGCCCTAAGGTTCTCGGTTGAAGATCCACGACGTGAACAGACCCATCGAGGCAGCTCCACAGATTCTCGATTGGGGTTCGTGGAGTTTAGTGGCCAGGGGAGTACGGTATAGTTATTCAGGTATTCGAATCACGCACGTACAGCGGGAGCTGTTACACATTGCATTGTCCTGCTGATACATGCCACTGAGACGCCCTGCTAAACCCGCAGGACATGACAAGTAGTTAGATTGGGGAAAGGGGCCAAAATAAGGGGCTGTCAGTTACACTCGAACATACAACTTTATTATTGGACCAAAAATTACAAGATCCCAAAAAAATGTTTTTTAAAACACACAGATTTAATCTTTGGGACTGAATTACCGGCTGAAAGCCACTTTAATTTAAAAACGGCTGAAGGCCAGTAACTTAAAACGCAAGCATAATCAGAATTTTAAAAGGCAAGCCTTTTCTGAAAACAGTTCTTTAATTAGGCTCAAGTAACAAGTTAAATTCAAATCGGCTGAAGGGCTAACACTTAAAACTCCATAACATCAATTTCTTAAAAAAACCAAAGACCTTACGTGAAACATTTCTTTAATTTAGGCTGAATGCATTTGAGCAAACAACTCAAAATCAAAATCGGCTGAAGGCCCAAGACTTAAAAAACTTCAACAGCATTAAATTTTGTATAAATGCCATATGGCTTACGTGAAAAGTACTTTAAACTAGGCTGAAGACCTTGAGAGCAAAACAACTCTAAATTAAAAACAAAAAAAAACAGGCTAGCAGCCATACAAGTACAAATAACAAGAACAAATTTTTAAAAAATAGAGTAGTACACACAAGGGCGCTCAGATGTTCGAGGGTCGACCTGTAATTCAAACACTAACGCTCGCTTAGTCGGGCCAACCATTCACGATCCGACGACAACGCAACCGACAGACAGTCAACGGACTAAGCGAGAGGGTGTACCAACAGCCCAAACCGAAATTCAAACGACACAATGCGAACAGTTGGGGCTAACTGGTAGATTGAGTAAAGACTAAACTTTCGAGTTCGGGATCGGTAAGCCGCGGGCCTCGTTCCAATGGGAACAGCCTCTCACACTCCGACCGCGAGTGGACGCCGTCAGGCCCCTGCCAGGCACGCGCCACGGAGACTTCCTCGCTGCTCCACGCCAAACGACCAACTGCCCTGGCCCGGAAACGGTGAAAGGAGCAAATATACGTCGGCCGATGAGACGACCAACCGAACGACCAACCAACGGTCGTCCCTCCGTCGGACAGTGTGTGTCGCCAGCGGTCGGCGAGAACTGGCTGTCGGCGCCTCACCGGCTGCATCCCGACTGCACTTCTGGTTTCTCCCACTTCTCGCACGAGACACGACGACCAGGAAGTAATAGCAGTCCAGCAAAGATAATATGGCAGGGCCAATATCGAAAAGTGCTGCTGCTGCCACTGACGGGCAGGCAAAGCGGCAACTAAGTGACACCAGTAATTCAAAATTAACAAAATGAGGCGGGAGTACGGTAAAAGGGTGTTAAATGAGAGATGGCACGAACACGAGCCACGCACGGCTTAGCCACGGTGCCGTGGAAAAATAAACTGCACGCAGCAGTGGAGTCCTAAGAAAAGATGTATACTTGTGTTGAGCGATTTTGCCCTCTAGAATGACGAGATCACCTAGGGAGTGCAACGAAAACATCCCCAAGATCGTAACGCACCTTCTCCCGGTCTAGATCATTCAGACCATTGTTGCACGACGTTTACTTTCAGACATTTCACGCCGCACACGCCAAGGGCGTGATGGAGCATAAAACGTGATACATCTGAAAAAGCCACCTGTCGCCGTTCAGTGGACGTCCAGTTGTGATATTAGCTTGCAAATTCCAGCCTTTGTCGCCGATAATCAGCAGTCGGCATGGCTGCACGAACCAGGCACCTGCTGTGGAGGCCCACTTCCACTGAACAGCCGTTGAGCACCACTTGGTACTCCCACGATCATTCGATCGGCCAGTTGCTCAAGAGTTGCACGTCTGTTCGACCGTACACATCTTCGTAGCTGTCGTTCACCCGTGTCATCTATAGCTCCTGCTGCACTACAGTTGCCGCAACGCCGGTTTTGGATAGCGCCATTTTTCCATTCCAGCAACGAATACTTCCAGTCACTGCATGGAATGAAGAACTCTATAACCGTCAAGAAGGGTACAAAACTACTGGGTTAATTTGTAGTCAATGAAAATCTTTGACATGTTTATAACTGTGGCTACCCGGAAAGCTGGACGAGGATTTCCTATTTCAATCTTTGCTTTAAAACCAAGGTAAAACTGCCGAAAGCCTTGATTGGAACCATGGAAGTAGAGCTTTATGTAATATGTCACAGCTAAAAAATTTCATATATGTGTGTACAACTGCTTCACTTGTTTTTCTTTTCAATAACCGATTTCAGTTCATAATAGACTATCTGGGCACTGTGTGAAACATTATCAGCTGAGTATCATGCGAAACCTATCCTTAAAATTTGACTAGTTCTTGCTCTACACGGCTTGCCAAAAATTGCACTTAATTGCATTTACTGTACAGCACATACACTACGTTATCAGGAAATTGCATCAACAAAAAGATAAAATTGCGTAGGTGTCTCTCCTGTTCTGCTTATAGCTTTTGTGACTGGCGGAAGAGGAAAGACTCGCGGAAGCCTACACACAGAATGAGAAATACTCGTGCTTAATTTCATCGTTTTCTGATAACGTCAGAAATTTAGTGTATAGTATTTCTAATCATTTGGGACAGTTGAAATGCTACTTTTGAGAAGCCTTGTACAACTTACGGCTCTCAAGGACCAGTTACGCAAAATAAAGTTGCTAACTAGATCTACATGTACAAGGCTATTACAAATAGCTAAACCGATTTCATTAATTCATTGTCGCTACATATTGTCACAAAATTCACCATTCATATACAAAAACTGAAAAAGTTATGTATCCTTGCAGCCGCATTTCAAATTTCTGCCTCGAGAGGGTAGCAGTGAGCGGTTAGGCAAGACGGCGACAGGCGCCGAGAAAGAGAATGTTTTGCTTGAATTGCATTCATAACACTTACCTGTAATAAATCATCGACACTTCAGAACGAAGTTCAACAGAGCTCCATCAGCTACCAACTGAATTCGGCGATGTTATGCTTAGTTTAAAAGTTCAGGCTGTCTATGCAAGGGGAGAAAAAGTAAAGAAACGGTTGACCAACTGCGGACGAGTTTCGCACATAGTCGACGAACACACAGCTGAGCCGGCCTGTGTGACCAAGCGGTTCTAGGCGCGTCAGTCTGGAACCGCGAGACCGCTACGGTCGCAGGTTCGAATCCTGCCTCGGGCATGGGTGCGTGTGATGTCCTTAGGATAGTTAGGTTTAAGTAGTTCTAAGTTCTTGGGGACTGATGACCTCAGATGTTAAGTCCCACAGTGCTCAGAGCCTTTTGAACCATTTTGAACACAGAGCTGAACATACCACAGTGCACAGTGGATCGTATGGAAGACAAGGAAATGGCTGGCTCTGTAGCCTTACCGCTTGCAATCGCTAAAAACCCTGACACCAAATATCAAAGTCAAACGTATATTTTGGCACATTAGTAACAGCTTATGGAAGAACATGGGTTTTGTGAGAAGCTTGTCTATAGTGGTGAAGACGGTATACATTTTTCTTTTCCACGCTGTCGCGTAGCACATTCCAGATTCACCAAAAATTACTGTGTTCCATGCTTTGACTTAAAGTTTACGATCCCTCTTTCTTCTCCGAAGAGACCCTTACAGGACACGTGTATTTTGGAGGTGCATAGAACTCAGTTGGACAGTGTGGTCTCTATCTATCATCGGGATGACGCTCCACTCCCTTTCCACCACGATGTTCGAGAATTCATAAACAAGAAAGTGAGCAACCGATGGATCTGTCGTGGTGAGGTTGATGACTTGCAATTATTGTCACAGCCCCCATGGTCTCTCGACATTTTGTGTGTGTGTGTGGGGAGAGAGGTTGGGGGTTGTGTGAAAGATTCAATGTTTACACCTCCTCTACCAACATACCTACCAGAACTGCGAGCTCTTACCAAGAGTGCTTTTGAACAGATTGACAGGGACGAGCTACCCCGAACGTGGGAAGAACTTCACTATCGGATGTCTGCAACATCGAAAGGGGAGCACGTGTGGAGCTCTTTTAGTATGTCAGAAAAAACTTTTTCAGTTTTTCTAAGTTGTACAAAGTCCTGTGACAATAGACCCATAAATCTACAGCAAATCTGTGAAATCGCTTCAGGCATTTATAATAACCATGTACAGCAAATGCCTGTTTTACTCTTATGTTTAATTTCGAACTTTTCATTAGCATTAAAGATAGAGCTGTCTGTTCGAGGAGTGAGGGTATTTTTAGCCGTGTACAAAACCAGTTGGTCGTGGGACGATGGAAGTTATAATTGCGAATAACAGGAAGGAGATGGCCGGTTCCGGCAAATACTACTGTGATGGTCAATCGATTTCCTTCCCCAATTCGGACTTTAGCGCTGTCTGTAATGATCTCATCGTCTACGTGACGTTAAACCCTAAGACTCATTTCTTCTTTTCTTTTACATGAATAGAATTATTGACACAAACACATCGCCATTAATTGCTGCGTAGATGAACAACTGCACAAATACCATGAAACAAACGCAATAACTAGGATATGCTTCTGTTTATATGTTCCAGAGTTCAACACTTGTTCCCCGAAAATTGAGTGAGGAGTTTTCTCCGAACACATGTCATTTAGAAGGATTAAGAGTCAGGCAAATGTGCACTATGGTCTGTTGGTGTTGGAACGTGTTACGGTTCATATGAAAACGAATTCCTAACAACAGCTCGTAACAGGAATAATATCCACCATTTAGTTAACTTTCAGCTTATATTTACTCACAAAGCGTAGTACCGTGTCAACATACCCACAGAACAATTAACGGCAGTGCCGACATTATTTATCAACGTTAAATACTTCATCATAGGAGCATTGTTTCCACATTCGTGCAGCTCACAAATATAAGTTAGTATTGGCAGCCACTGAGTTGGAGTTTATACATATAACTATTTCTGTAAACAAACTGCCAGTGATATTTAGCTTCATGCATTACAGAGTCGATGACACAGAAACAGAAAAACTAACCAGATGCTGTAAAAATCAAGTAGAAAAATTTTTAAAGTGTAAACAGGTGTGAACTCTTCATACATTGCCCGCAAACTCTTTCCGAAATCGCTCGAGCAAACAATTCTTTGATGCCCACCGTCGCGCCAAAGAGAAGCCTGCAGTACGTATTCTACACTTCCCTTGTCTGACTGTATCGACAAGGGGATTTAAAATATACCCCCACCTACTCAGCAGCAAAACTACATTGAAAATTAGAAAGAAAAGTCTTTGTCAGTCCTCGATATGAAAATGTGCTTGATTAAAAGAGTCGCATGTGGAAATACAGTCTAGTGGAAATTCAGCAGTGGCTACAGATTTCAACATAACACCTCAGAATCAAGAAGTTCGACTTTTGTCCTCCCTAACGAAAGACGGCCGGTGTGGCCGTGCGGTTCTAGGAGCTTCAGTTTGGAACAGCGTGACCGCTACGGTCGCAGGTTCGAATCCTGCCTCGGGCATAGATGTGTGTGATGTCCTTAGGTTGGTTAGGTTTAAGTAGTTCTATGTTCTAGGGGAGTGATGACCACAGATGTTAAGTCCCATAGTGCTCAGAGCCATTTGAATCTAACGAAGACGTGTTGGAAAAATGGTTGACTCGAGCTGTAGCACCCTTAGGATTAAAGGGTTGAATCGACCGATTGCTGTCAAGAGTACAATATTTATACATTTATTGACTACTTGGACAGAAAATACTGATTTCTTTGTACAAAAAATCAACCGTAATAACTGAATTCCGTGCTGCATGTATTCCATCTCTGTCATCCTCTACAGTTTTTACCCTCTAACGCTCTGTCGAGTATCATGAAGTTATTCCCTGATGTCTTAATAAATATCCTGTCATCCTGTCTTTCCTTCTTGTGTTTTCCGTACGTTCCTTTCCTCACCGATTCTGTGGAGAAGCTCCTCATCCCTTACCTTATCACTCCACCTAATTTTCAACATTCTTCCGTGGCACCGCATCTCAAACGTTCGTTATCTTCTATTTCGGTTTTCCCACAGTCCATGTCTCACTGCCACACAATGCTGTGCCATAAACGTACGTTTCTAGAAATTTCTTCCTCAATTTAAGAAGTATGTTTGATACTATTTGTGGTGTCACCGCCAGACACCACACTTGCTAGGTGGTAGCTTTAAATCGGGCGCGGTCCATTAGTACATGTCGGACCCGCGTGTCGCCACTGTCAGTGATCGCAGACCGAGCGCTACCACACGGCAGGTCTCGAGAGACTTACTAGCACTCGCCCCAGTTGTACGGACGACTTGCTAGCGACTACACTGACGAAGCCTTTCTCATTTGCAGAGAATATAGTTAGAATAGCCTTCAGCTAAGTCAATGGCTACAACCTAGCCAGGCGCCATTAACAGTTTATAGTCTTGAACGTACCGTCCAGAACGATGTATACAAATGATGGATTAAAGTTAAGTATTCCAGAAACTACGTACTTTTCTTTATAGCATTCATTACATATCCTGTTTCAGACCTCACGCCAGCCTGCGTGATTTTAAGCGCGTGCCTTTCGGTTACCCGTCACTGTGGACTGGCTGTCTTGTCAGTCCACAACTTTTTTGGCGACGAGTAAAAACAGGGTCTTGTTCTTTATACTTGCTTAGATTACTTGTGTCATGGCTTCGCCACAATCTCCAGATGTACTGTCCGAATTTTATCGCTTGCAGAATCAGCAGACGCAGGCGTTATTGGATGCCCTTGGACAGCTCATCCAGTGTCAAAGTGCAATGCAAAACAATGCTGCGGCCGCCGCTTCACCGCTACCGCAGCCACAACATGCTGTTGCACCCCCATTTCGGCACTACGATGTGGCACTGGAAACCTGGACGGAGTGGTCACGCCAATTTGGATTCCATCTCGCCGCCTACAGAATTCAAGGTAACGAGCGGCAGCCTTTTCTTTTGGCCTGTGTAGGTGTGTCCACCTACCATGTGATAGTGAAATTCTTTCCCCGATGCGACGTAGCAACTCTGTACTACGAAGAAATTTTGTCGCCATTAGATGCATATTTCAAAGAAACAGTCAATGTCGTTGAAAAAAGGTATACGTTCTTTCGTACAGAACGTACGGCCGGTCAGACTAATAGGGAGTGGGTTGCAACCTTGCAAGGCCTTACTAGGGATTGTGCTTTTGAGTGTGAATGTGGCCTCCCTTATTCAGATACAATGGTGCGTGATGCAATTCCACAGAACGTTTCTGATGTTCGTATACGAGAACAGATTTTGAAACTAGTTAATCCCTCCCTTCAACAAGTGATAGACATATTGGATAGGCAACACACACTTGACTTTGCTCAGGAATCGTTTGAAACTTCGCCAGCTGTGTGTCACATTAACCGGCCCGCCGGGTGAGCTGCACGGAACTGTAAACAGCCCTCGCGCTCGTCCGCGCAACTGCCGCCCAGCTATCAACCACGTGTCCCGCGGCAGCAAGCAAATGCCCGCGGTGTGCTACTAGACATTCGCGTGAGAATTGCCCGTCGCGCCAAGCTATTTGCTTTTTCTGTAATAAAAAAGGACATGTTCAGAGTGTTTGCCAGAAAAAGCTCAGATCGGACACTCACAACCATTCCAGGCCCTTTGCTTCACGCCGGAATCGAACCAAGAATACTCAGGCTCGTGAACCTTCGCCCATGGACATTCATGTAGTTAATTCCACTCCGCCCAGTGCCACTCTCTCTAACAGTGACTGTGTTCGTCCCACAACAAGTGTGCGTCGACATCGAAGGAAATCACGTCAAGTCGCGAGTGATTCTGTACCAGTGTCTGTTGAAATTGCACGAGACAGTCGCTTTTGTCGCCAGCAGGACAATAAACTTTTTGTAGACTTGGACATTAATGGCAACGTGATCCCATTCCAGCTCGATACCGGAGCTGCAGTTTCATTGATCAATAAAGACACTTACAAACAACTGGGCACACCTCCGTTGCGTGCCGCAAATGTTAAGCTAACTACATATTCAGTTCACACGATCCCTGTGTTAGGACAGTGCAGCCTTCTTGCCACATACAAGGGACAAACAAAACTTGTGTCATTTTACGTACTTCGTTCTTCTTCTGCAGTGAACTTGTTTGGTTTAGATTTATTTCAGTTGTTTAACTTGTCTATCGTAAATCAGGTCCTATCAGTGAATCAGACTGTGCCTTCAGCCAGTGTTTCTAGTCTATGTGAAGAATTTGCAGACATTTTTGCACTGGGCCTTGGTTGCGCTAAGAACTATGAAGCCCATTTGGAACTGAACGTCAACGCGCAACCGAAATTTTTCAGAGCGCGCAATGTTCCCCACGCATTGCGTGATGAGGTCGCAAGAGCATTCGATTCTTCCGAACTTGCTTGCATGTTCATTGATGCGGAAACCGATGATGTGGTCGAATCGTTTCCGATTGATTTTTGTCGTGTAGCTACAACCTCAGCTGCTGACCCTGTCCTTGCTACGGTTTTGCGTTTTGTTGCTACGCAATGGCCCGTGTCTAAGTCACGGATCGAGGATCCGTTGGTTCGCTGTTTTTTTGCACACAAGGAGAGACTTTTTGTACGACGTGGTGTTTAGTTGTTGCGTTCTGATAATGATCAGTCCAGAG
Source organism: Schistocerca serialis cubense (assembly GCF_023864345.2). Taxonomy (NCBI): domain Eukaryota; kingdom Metazoa; phylum Arthropoda; class Insecta; order Orthoptera; family Acrididae; genus Schistocerca; species Schistocerca serialis. Next base: position 666,112,190 of record NC_064641.1, on the reverse strand, counting down.
TCGTGTTCCCACGTTCATTACAGTCCTCTGTCTTACGGCTTCTCCACCAAGGACATTGGGGTATAGTGCGAACGAAACAACTTGCTCGTCAGCACTGTACTTGGTTCGGAATCGATGCTGCGATTACGAGTATGTGCTCTTCTTGCATGGTGTGTGCCGAACAACAATCCGCACCGCCGCGGAAATTCTTTGCATGGCCAAAAGCCACTTCCCCTTGGCAACGCTTACACATCGATTTTGCTGGTCCATTCTGGAATGCTCGATGGTTGGTTGTTGTCGATTCTTTCAGTAATTTTCCTTTTGTTGTTAGGATGTCTTCCACGACGTCTTCAGCCACCATCCAAGCGTTATCCGCTATCTTTTGCATTGAAGGTCTTCCACAGACTATTGTTTCCGACAATGGCCCACAATTCATGTCTGCTGAATTTCAGTCATTCTGCAAGGCCAATGGTATTCAACATTTGACATCCGCGCCGTATGCGCCTCAGTCAAGCGGTGCCGCTGAACGATTGGTCCGGACTTTCAAGTCACAGATGTTGAAGTTGAAAGAGTCGCATTCTCGGGAGGACGCGTTATTGCTCTTTTTGGCCTCGTATCGCTCTCAGCCCCGCGATGGTCGCTCGCCGGCTGAGTTGCTTCACGGTCGTCCTCATCGAACCTTGATGTCTTTGTTGCATCCGCCACATCAGGTTCCTGTGCAGCGGCAGACACTTGCTTTTGCCCCTGGCGACGTTGTCTACTATCGCAACTATCGCGGTTCACGGCGTTGGCTTGCAGGGCGCATTCTTCGCTGCCTCGGCCGCGCGATGTATTTGGTTTTGGGGGCCTCTGGTGAGGTGCGTCGGCATCTCAATCAGCTGCGCCTCGGTCGTCGCACGGGTTCTGCCGCTCCCCGTCTGCTTTCAGCGACGGTGCCGTCCAGTCAGCGCCCTGGGGACCCATCTACAGGCTCGCCTCATCCCCAGGTGTTACCGACGCTGCCTTCCATTTTGCCCCATGGCGACGCGCCGCCGCCGCCGCCTGTTCTCCCGCCGGCGCCGCCCGCAGTGGACGCGTCGCTGCAATCGCCTGGCGCCTCCCTGGGTCACGCGCCGTGATCGCTTCCCGTGACCAGATGTCCTCCGCCATGGACCTCTTGCCCGCTCTGGACCACTTGGCGTCTTCGCGCGTCGGTACCCCGACGCGATGGAGGTTGACACTTCGGCCCCTCCTGTCTCTCTACGGGCGCATACACCGCATGTTGGCGTGCACCCTGGACTAGGTTTTCAGGCGTTTCCTAGCTCCCCTCGGACCGAATGGCCGGGTGCGGGTGGCACAGCATTGCCTGTTAGGCTCCCCACCTCATCGCATACGCCAATATGGGGTCCTCCCCACGGCGGGCGGAAGCCTTATAACAAAACCGTTCGCCGATTTGCGGGGGAGGAATGTGGTGTCGCCGCCAGACACCACACTTGCTAGGTGGTAGCTTTAAATCGGCCGCGGTCCATTAGTACATGTCGGACCCGCGTGTCGCCACTGTCAGTGATCGCAGACCGAGCGCCACCACACGGCAGGTCTTGAGAGACTTACTAGCACTCGCCCCAGTTGTACGGACGACTTGCTAGCGACTACACTGACGAAGCCTTTCTCATTTGCAGACAATATAGTTAGAATAGCCTTCAGCTAAGTCAATGGCTACGACCTAGCCTGGCACCATTAACAGTTTATAGTCTTGAACGTACCGTCCAGAACGATGTATACAAATGATGGATTAAAGTTAAGTATTCCAGAAACTACGTACTTTTCTTTATAGCATTCATTACGTATCCTGTTTCAGACCTCACGCCAGCCTGCGTGAGTTTAAGCACGTGCCTTTCGGTTACCCGTCACTGTGGACTGGCTGTCTTGTCAGTCCACTACACTATTTCTTCCTGAAGTTAAGACCTATGTTTGATACTATTACACTTTTCTTGGCCTTCTTTCTTCCACAAGATATACATTGGTATTTGAACATCAGTCTACCTCAGCACATACATATAAAAGAATATATGGCAGACTAACCTGAAAACTTTTGTATATGGCGACCACAGTCGAACAGGCCCCAGCTCTCGGCTTGCAGTCACGCTTCCATTCCATCTTCACCAGCACGGTGCCATCTGCACTCGCCATTTGCCATTTCTTCCTATTTGCCGCCCATGCGTTCCGCCAGATAAACACTAGTCATGGAGTATATACCCTAACTACGGAGTGAACATAGCCCCCTGCGCATGTTCTCAACATCAAACCGGTCTGTTTACGTGATTTTAGGACGACGCTGTTTGTCTACAATTTGCAGTAATAGTGGAAATTGATTGTTACACGTATTCTCCTTGTTTTGTAGTCGTTTCTGCACATTTGAGGTCTAGAAACAGCTACGGTGTAGTATTGTCGTTGCTACGATGTAAAAAGAGGTATGTGAGAGGAGAACCAGTAACTTTTCATAGGTATGTACAAAAAATGAATAATTGTAAATGCCATATTAATATGAGACACTTTATATGTTGAAGACTATCGAAACACTGTGTTATAAAGTCTTGTATTGTAGAAATAATTTCTACGATTTTACGGCCCTGTGTTTCCAAATGTGTTTATGTAAACTGCTAGTCAGTGTACGTGAAGCCATATTAACAGTAATTCATGGAAGGCCTTGGCCCCACGCTATGAACTCATTCATTAAAAAACTGGTTCAAATGGCTCTAAGCTCTATGGGAGCTAACATCTGAGGTCATCAGTCCCCTAGACTTAGAGCTACTTAAACCTAACTAACCTAAGGACATCACACACTCCATGCCCGAGGCAAGATTCGAATCTGCGACCGTAGCAGCAGAACAGTTCCGGACTGAAGGGACTAGAACCGCTCGGCCACAGTGGCCGGCCTCATTCATTATTTGCCAAGCAATTCACATTTATTAACTAATTTAAAAAAAAGGCAACAACAACAGTAAAACACAATGAAATAACGTTTTACAAATAAACACTTCTTATAATAGTGAGTGGAGTGCTCTGAATTCAAAGGAGCACCATGCTTTAATCAGTTTTACAACGATAGCAATATCACACCGGTCTAACACAATAATTAAAAATTACTGACCCAAGATTTAAAATTGTCCTGTAAGAGACATTACGAATTTAAAGCAAAATTTTTGAAGGTCAAACGGAACAACACCTAGCCCAAATTTAGTAACATGTAAAATGTTTAAACAGTTTAAATGTCCCAAGCTAATAAAAAGGCTTTAAATTACAGAGCACATTTTTTGAAGTTTAGGTGTAAGAACAATTAACACAAATTCAGTAACAGGAAAAGATGTTTACACAAATTTAAATGTCCAAGTTAAGAGAACGCTTTAAATTACAAATCAAAATTTAACGCGGTCATTTGAGAAAGCTGACAAATTTAAGCGATACAGGGGACTAGGGAAAACTTGACAAAGAATGGGCAAGGTACCGAAACGTAGAAAGACAAAAATATGCGAACTCTGAAAAAATTTAGGCCCACGCGGACCGGAGAAGAAAAAACTAGCCGCAAAGGAGCTTCACACAAGGTAACGGCGAATCCCAAATGCTGTTGAGTAATGTCTGTGGCCGGTACGCTCACCCTCGTCAGGCAGGGCACGCATAAACTGCAGAAACAGAAGCTGACCCATCAGGCAACAGCAGGACGCTCGTAAAATAAGCGTCATGTCACAAGGAGATGCCTAGAAACACAAACAGGTCAATTAGTAAGGTAACACAATTTCAGCAAATAGCCCCCTGAATAGGTAACCCAGAATAAGGTACGACAACACCTGGCAAACTGTGATTAACAGGTTAAACTAAGAATTTCAAGAATAGTACAATTCAAACACTGGCCAGAACCAAGAATAAGTATATTAGCATAACTAAGCTACCAACATATTTTAAGTAGCTTTTGAATAACACTCTTTAACTTCCCTTCCGGATTAAAATCCTGGTGCTATAACGGTCAGCTTTCAGTGGAAGACGTCCAAGAGACACAGTTAGGCTCCAAGAATCAGGTAAGAAATCTCGCCGTACATCACCCATGGGTGCCGACACGGAAAATTTCACAGCTCTCCAGTAGTGCACCCAGTATATTAATAGATGTCAGCACATCAGAATCTAAAACATAATTAAAAGAAAACATTAATAATAAATGTTAATAGCAGTACCAGTAGCACCACCATCGCATTCCCACGACTTGCATAGGCGGTGACAGTAATAAAGTTACCCATCATTTGGCGAGGAGCAACACTATTAAAACCGAGAAAGAAGAAATTATTACCACAATCATCAAACCCAGTTATCACAAGTTGCTTTTCAGAAAAGCAACACAGGACGCTGAGCGAACACCAAGGTTGGCAGGCTCAAATAGTTTCCATAAACGATACAGATAACACTACGGCAGATCCAAACTCATAACTAAGGGAAGAATCACATAGGGCAGGCAGTAACAATAGAGACAGCTAACGCGTCCAAACTGTATCACACAACACGAGCCAACAGCAGAAAAAAATGCCCTTTCAGAGCACGGGAATCAGCTAATCGTAATAAAAGTCGTTCCGCTTGCAACGGATCCGTGAGAGCGAAACGGCCAAGACACTGACCAGCGGCGCGTACCAACACACGTCTCTTCCAACCGACTTCCTTCTTCCTCGTCTCCTCTTATTCGCCCGCCTAAAAAACATTTCAAACTAGGAGACGCCTTACAAGAACGCTGCCTGGCGACCAGAGGGAAAACGAACCAGAGATACGATCTACAGACTGAAATAGATACAGCTCAGTGTGCATATCGTTGCTTTGTCCGCATGCTTATAAAATTTATACATGACAGTCTGATTAATTTCCTTTAATTTAAATGGTTCAAATGGCTCTGAGCACTATGTGACTCAACTGCTGTGGTCATCAGTCCCCTAGAACTTAGAACTACTTAAACCTAACTAAGCTAAGCACATCACACACATCCATGCCCGAGGCAGGATTCGAACCTGCGACCGTAGCGGGCGCGCAGTTCCAGACTGTAGCGCCCAGAACCACTCGGCCACTCCGGCCGGCCCTTTAATTTACACAGGTTCTAAAACTCCTGTGTGTATCCAAGCATTTCTGCTCAGTCAGTTTTCTATACAATGGCACTGTAACGTAATTACACTCATCAAAAAAGCTTTGCATCGCCCCGGTTCCCAGAACTCCTGAAGATAGACGTTGACTCTGGATATTGTATCACAGACATAGTCCTTTTGACTGTTTAAAGATGTCACTAGCCGGCCGCAGTGGCCGAGCACTTGTAGGCGCTACAGTCTGGAACCGCGCCACCGCTACGGTTGCAGGCTCGAATCCTGCCTCGGGCATGGATGTGTTTGATGACCTTAGGTTAGTTAGATTTAAGTAGTTCTAAGTTCAAAGCGACTGATGACCTCAGAAGTTAAGTCCTATAGGGCTCAGAGCCATTTTAACCATTTGCAAGACGTCACTAAACCCGCCCAAAGATGTAAACAAACATGCATGAGCAGCGCCAATCAGACAGAGGGGGTCCGACAGCAGATCTGTTTCAGTCATTCCACCAGGAAGAAAGTGCACGGCTTGTGTTGTCCGTAGTCCAACCATGCCTGGAACCGGCGTTCGTTTTACGACTCAAACTGTGCGGATTAGGCTGCATGATGCGCAATTTCACCCCCGACGTCCATTGCGAAGTCCATTTTTGCAGCCATGACACCATGCAGCGCGGTACTGATGGGCCCAGCAACATGCCGAATCGACCGCTCAGGATAGGCATCACGGTCTCTTCATCAATGAGTGTCGCATATGAATTCAACCAGACAATCGTCGGAGACGTGTTTGGAGGCAACCCTTTCAGGATGAACGCCTTAGATACACCGTCCAGAGAATGCAGCAAAGTGGAGGTTCCCTGCTGTTCTGGTATGGCTTTATGTGGGGCTGACGTACCCCGCTGGTGGTCACGGAAGGCGCGGTAACGGCTGTACGATACGTGAATCCCATCCTCCGACCGATAGTGCAACTATATCGGCAGCATATTGGCGAGGCATTCGTCTTCATGGACGACAATTCGCGGCTCCATCGTGCACATCTTGTAAATGACTTCCTTCGGGATAACGATATCGCTCGACTAGAGCAGCCAAAATGTTCTCCAGACATGAACCCTATCAAACATGCCTCGGATAGATAGAAAAAGGCGTTTTTGGCTATGTGACCCACCAACCACTCTGAGGGATCTGTGCCGTATCTCCGTTGAGGAGTTGGACAATTTGGAGCAACAGTGCATTGATGAACTTGTGGATAGAATACCACGACGAATACAGGCATGCATCAATGCAAGAGGACGTGCTACTGGGTATTAGAGGTACCGGTGTGAACAGCAGTCTGGACCACCACCTCTGAAGGTCTCGCTATATGATGGAGCAACATGCAATGTGTTTTTCATGAGCAATAAAAAGAGTGGAAATGATGTTTATGTTGATCTCTATTCCAAACTCCGGCAAGTACTTCTGAGGTTACAGCGAGCTGGTCTAACTGTTAAACCTACTAAAATTACGCTAGCTAGGCGGGAGGTATCTTCCTTAGGCCATATAGTCTCAGGTCAGAGTATTCGCATTGACCAAGAGCGGACGAAAGCCCTGCGGGCTTTGCCGCCTCCTGCTGATAAGCGGGGAATCGCTAGATTTATAGGCACAGCAAATTGCTTTAGGCGATTTGTGCCCACTTTTGCTCAGTTGGCGGCACCCTTCAATCAGTTACGCCTTGAAGACGTCCGTCTTGAATGGGGACCTGCCCAGAAGGTCGCCTTTGAGCATATTAAGACAGCGATAGCCAACCTGCCGGTTGTGGGGTGCCCGATCTTAGCAAAAGGTTTATCGTGCAGACTGATGCTTCTAATGCTGGTATTTCAGCTGTTCTCCTCCAGGAATTTGAGTGGCAGAGAAAACCATTTACTTACGCGTCTCGGCGGTTAACAGATGCGGAGTTTAAGTACTCTGTCTATGAGTGCGAGGCCTTGGCCGTTTTGTTTGCATTATTGAGGTATTTGTTCTACCTTGAGCATCGGGTTTTGCAATATGAAACCGATAATCAATCGTTTAGCTGGGTACTGGCGAGGCCGCGGAAAACTGGCCGTATTACCAGGTGGGCTGTACGTATTTCTGCATTTCAGTTCGAAGTTAAACATGATAAAGGTTCTGAAAATGTCTTGGCGGGTGTTCTTAGCCGGATTTTTACCGAAGACGTGTCTAGTCAGGGAAGTGAGCAGGTAGACGGCGACAATCTTACTTGTATGGTGTTAGGTGAAATTCCACATTTGTTTGAAGACATTGCGCACCATCAGGATCAGGACCTTGTATGGGCTGGTATTAAACAGCGTGTGTTGGCAGGAAAGCTCTCGGAAGAATATGAGATTAAGAGAGGTATTCTTTGCATGAAGGTGAACAATGCTAAGCGGTCTATGATCTGTTTGCCGGCTACTTTGCTGCGTCCGGTCTTCCGTTATTTTCATGATTCATTGGTGGGTGGCCATTTCTGAACTTATAAGACACTACAAAAGATCAAGGAGCATTTAACCTGGCCTTCTATGGACCAGGATGTTAGACAAATGATAGCTCAATGTCGCTTGTGTAACGTAGCCAAACCCAACAATGCCCTTCAACAAGGCTGGTTGAGTTCTGAACGAAAGTCCTCTCCCATGCACAAGCTCTAAATTCATTATTTGCGGCCTTTACCTCGGACTCGTTATAATTGATGCATTTTCTAGGTGTACTTGGCTCCTTCCGTTACCGCTACCAACACGATTAATCACTTGACTAGTGTCTTTAGTGTTTTCGGTCCAGCTAAGCAGCTGGTTAGTGATAACGCACCCGCCTTTCTTTCGGGCCCCTTTAAGGCCTTCTGCTTTCAGAATGGTGCGAAGCATGTCACCACCGCCCCGCCCCGTATATCCTTTGCGGAAGGGTTCATCGGAATCTTAAATCCGCTTTGATTATTTATAGTCAGAAAACACTCAGCAAATGGGACTCCAATCTTCCCTGGCTCAGTTTTGCTTTTAATACCGCCATTCATGAAGCCTTGCGAGTTACGCATGCATCCTTGATCTTTTCCTACCCATTTAATTCTCCTCTTTTCAACTTGTGGGGAGTTCAGGATCTTATTCCACCTGACGTTAATCCGCGGGTCATCAAGGAAAACTGGAACCAGGCCAGGCGTAATATACTCAGAGCTTTTAATAAGCAAGCCTAGCATTATAATCGAAATCGGGAAATCTTTAAGGGTAGGCCGGAGAACCACGTTTATGTCCGCAGTTTCCCAGAGAGACAGGTGCTCGGCGGTAACCTTAGTAAATTCACTCCTCGTTTCCTGGGGCCTTGCACTATTATTTATATATTACGCCCAGTAAATTTCTTGGTGAAGGAGAACAAATGGCTCTGAGCACTATGGGACTCAACTGCTGTGGTCATCAGTCCCCTAGAACTTAGAACTACTTAAACCTAACTAACCTAAGGACATCACACACACCCATGCCCGAAGCAGGATTCGAACCTGTGACCGTATCAGCAGCGCGGCTCCGGACTGGAGCGCCTAGAACCGCACAGCCACCGCGGCCGGCTGAAGGAGAACAGCTCAGGCAAGTAATGTCGTGTTCACCTTAGTCAAGTTAAGTTCAACCACCTCGGAGTTTGAATTAACCACTTCCTGGGTTAAGTTTGAGGGGTGGGGAGGGGGGGTGGATCAGCCGCGCTCACTCCGAACTTTGCGTTTCCGTGAACTTGGCTGTCTATTTGTGTTTGGTTTCCCACCGTTGTTGCGGTTATGGTTCAAATGGCTCTGAGCACTATGGGACTCAACTGCTGAGGTCATTAGTCCCCTAGAACTTACAACTAGTTAAACCTAACTAACCGAAGGACATCACAAACATCCATGCCCGAGGCAGGATTCGAACCTGCGACCGTAGCGGTCTTGCGGTTCCAGACTGCAGCGCCTTTAACCGCACGGCCACTTCGGCCGGCTGTTGCAGTTACGCCGTGGTTCTTCCTCCTTCTACGTTTGGCAGTAGCGATGTGTATCGATATTTGCACCGTGTACCATCTTTGCTCTTGTGCGTATAGTTTCCGGCTAAGAGGTGTGCGGGCAGTCGATCGGTTGGTGTGGACCAGGGAGGATATCTCCGTGCAGCGCAGTCGGATGGGTCCGGTGGCGGCCCCTGCACAGTGACGGAGCGTATGTGGAGCTGTCCGATCGCTACGAGCCTCGTGGCTCACCGACCCAGGACATCAAAGTTGACTGGTGTCTTAAGTACCCATGCTACGTCCGTTCATGCTGTGTCGTTCGTTTCGTTGGTTCGCTGTTGGGGAGCTTTTCCTGTGAGCAACACCGAGTGTTTGTTGTGGTGAACTCTAGCCGCCGTTCACTACAATTGAAGTGCACCAGCCGAATTTCCTGCCTTGTGGCCGTTAGCGTTCCGGTTACCTGCCCTGGCCACTAACGTAATTTCAGGCAATGTCCTACCCTCACCTGTTGTCGCTGTCCAACACGGTGGGTAGTTTTGACATCTTAATACATATTTCATTGTGGATCGGTACATGAAAACTCTGCCTGTTTAACGGGCGTATGAGGTTCCTTGTGTGGTATCCCTCTACAGCAGAAACTATGTAAGAAGAAGGACCGTTTGATTTTAAAAAGACCTGACAATCCATTATAGTAACGTGAATAATTCCCTAACACATGGTGTGGGTCAGTTTTGTGCTGCTTGCATCATAACTCCTGATCCTTTATGTTGCACTACTGACAGGTTTCGAAGAAATACGGGTTTCGCCTAATGTTACGTAAGATTTAACAGTCCCCTTGACTTTAAATACGCAAATAGTATAAAGAATCTCACAGACACACACACACACACACACACACACACACACACACACACATACATACATACACGTACATGCCGGAAAAGTTACAACAAATACATAGACGTTGGTGACAGAAAATTTACAATACGTAGATGTTACAGTAAATGCAGTATGTATATCTATTGAATGACCATTAACTGTACTTAATGTAAAGAAATAGAGAAGGCGAGTTCATCAGAAAATAATACAGAAATGCATATTTTATTGAATCTTGCGAATGACTAAAATATTAAAACCTAGAATATACCAATATTATGGAGGTAGGTGCTATGAAAGCTTCCCAGCAATACGCGAAATAATGATTATTATAAGAGGGTTGGACCCTAATTAGTGGCAACTATTTATTCACAAGCGTTGTGTAGAATACTTTGCCACCGATGTGGAAGGCGTAGTATACCATTAGCAGATCCTGTTCTGTTGATGATGCGAATGGAGAGGTCTACTGCCTGTCGAATCTCTGGAACAGTTCTGGAGCAGTCTAAAGTTATGGTGATTCTCGTGTACGGTTGTGAAGATGTTATTCTAATGCATTACGTTCCTCCACGGCAGACCGTCAGTGCATAGTATTACCGTTCATTTTGGGAGCATGATCTGCGTACAGCTTTGCGAAAGATGCGGCGACACTTTCTGTGCAACCCACCCATCATTTTGCACGAAAATATGCGGGCGCATGCAGCGCAAGCTGTGACTGCTCTGTTCGGTCGATGGGACTGGGAAGTACTGTAGTATCCACCATACTCCCAGGGCTTAAGTCCTTGTGACTTTGATTTGATTCCGAAGATGAAGGAACCACTTCATGGCATTCGCTTCAGATCTGTTCCAGAGATTCGACAGGCAGTAGACCGCTCCATTCGCATTATCAACAGAGCAGGCTCTGCTAACGGTATACTAGGCCTTCCACATCGCTGGCAACGGGTTCTATACGACACTGGTGACTACTTTGAAGGACAGTAGCAGGTGCCAATAAGTAACTCTTTTGTATCGGTTATGAAAAAATAGTTGCCACAATTTAAGTTCTAACCCTAGTATATTGTAATACTAATAAGAGATGGGATACAATTTTACATACATAGTATCTGTGGCAGTAAGTACTACAGTAACAGTATCACAGCTTCTGGAAGATTGAGGTTAAATTAACTGTTGTATAACTGGTCCAAGTAGAGAGGATATAAAATGTAGCGTGGCAATGAAAAGGAAAGCGTTTCTGAAGAAGAGAAAGTTATTAACATCGAGCATAGATTTGTCAGGAAGTCGTTTTTGAAGGTATTTGTATGGAGTGTAGCCATTATGGAAGTGAAACATGGTCGATAAATAGTTTAGCCAAGTAGAGATAGACGCTTTCGAAATGTGGTGCCACAGAAGAATGCTGAAGATTAGATGGGTAGATCAGATAACTAATGATGATGTACTGAATTGAACTGGGTAGAAGAGTAATTTGTGGCACAACTTGACTAGAAGCAGGGATCGGTTAGTAGGACTCGTCCTGAGGCATCAAGGGATCACCAATTTAGTACCGGAGGGAAGCGTGGAGGCCAAAAATCGTAGAGGTAGATCAAGAGATGAATACTCTAAGCAGATTCAGAAGGACGTATGTTGCATCAGGTACATGGAGATGAAGAAGCTTGCACAGAATAGAGCAGCATGGAGAGCTGCATCAAACCAGTCTCTGGACTGACGACCGCAACAACAACAACAACAACAACATAACTAGTCAAAAACGGATCACAAGAAAGAATTAGCTTGCTTTTGTGTTATTGGACAGGTAAATGTCTTAATTTTACTGTTGTCAGTGTTAGTCCTTTTCCTTCCATCATTTCTTGTTTAGGGCACCACCGCCCCAAGAAACTTTCGCAAAAATTACAGAATACAACATCAACAGAATTATGCAATTTTAAACCGGTAACTGAGCCTTTACTCCTATTGAATGGAATAATAACAGTAACTTTTGCTGTGTTTGCTTTATAGTGTTTATTTATCATATTCCTTTGAGCTGTACCAGACAAACCTGCTTTGTCAGTGAGTACGTCACCACATATTCACAGCGGCAATAACATCAAATGAAAACCAAAAGAAAGACTAAAAACAAAGACTGTGTGCACTTATCGACGTCACCCTCCGCCACAGCGATATTTCCCGCCGCAGTGGGCAACAGCACAGCATCGCACCGCTGCTGCACGAGTCCGCGTCATCCACGTCTGAACAAGGGCGTAGAGGTGGTCAGTGGCAGAGCTCAGCAGGCCCAGGGAGTGGGCTCTCGGTCATGAGTTTTGACGACCGAGTGGAGAGGATGTGTTCATCGGGCTACACAACAGTGGTGCTGCGGAGGAATCTTCACTGTGCTTTTGGTCAATATTAGCTGACAATTGGCGAGAGTAGAGACTGTGTATCGTAACGAGGTTTAGAATAGCAATTGAGGAGTTTATACGATCTCTTCATCTACATGTGGCTTAAGGAACTGAATAAACTCAAGGCTAGCTGTATTTGGTGAATTGCATATCTTATACAATGAAACTTGAGGCAAGGGTCACGTTGTGTTCATGGATGTTTATTTGTTGTCATTTTCCTATAATTATTTTGCTTTAGTTTAAGGAGTTTTTTTCCGTCATGATTCTTCTGACTGCTTTGGTGCAGCCCGCCACGAGTTCCTCTCCTGTCCCAACCACTTCACCTCGGAGTAGCAATTACAACCTACTTCCTCAGTTATTTGTTGGACGTATTCCAATCTATGACTTTCTCTTCTCTTTTAGCCCTCTCCAGCTCCCTCTAGTACCATGGAAGTCATTCCCTTGTGTCGAACACATGTCCTACCATTCGGTCCCTTCTCCTTGTCAGTGTTTTCCACATATTCGTTCCTTGTCCAATTATGCGCAGAACCTCCTCTTTCCCTACCTTATCAGTCCACCTTATTTTCAGCACCACATCTGAAATGCTTCGATTGTCTTCTGTTCCAATTTTCCCACAGCCAATGGTTAACTACGATACAATGTTGTGCTCCAAACGTACATTCTCAGAAATTTGTTCCTCAAATTAAGGCCTATGTTTGATACTAGTAGACCCCTCTTGGCGAGGAATACCCTTTTTGACAGTGCTAGTCTGCTTTTTATGTCCTCTTTGCTCCGTCCGTCGTTGATTATTTTGCTGCCTAGGTAGTAGAATTCATTAACTTCATCTACTTCGTGACCATCAATCCTGATGTTAATTTCTCGCTGTTTCTCGCTGTTCTTATTTCTGCTACATCTCATTACATTCGTCTTTCTTCGATTTGCTCTCAATCCACATTCTGCTTTCATTAGACTGTTCATTCCATTCAGTAGATCATGTAATTATTCTTTACTTTCACTCAGGATTGCAACATCATCAGCTAATAGTATGACTGATATCCTTGCACCTTAAATTTTAATTCCATTCCTGAATCTTACTTTTATTACCATCATTGCTTCTTAAATGTACAGATTGAATAGTAGCGGCGAAAGACGACATCCCTGTCTTACACCCTTTTTAATCTGTGCACTTCATTCTTGGTCTTCCACTCTTATCATCCCCTCTTGGCTTTTGTACACGCTGTACATCACCCGTCCCTCCCTTTAGCTTACCCATATTTTACTCAGGACTTCGAACATCTCGCACTATTTTACATTGTCGAACGTTTTTTCCAGATCGACAAAACCTTTGAACGTGTCTTGATTTTTCTTTAGTCTTGTTTCCATTATCAACCGCAACGTCAGAATTGCTTTTCTGGTGCCTTTACCTTAACGAAAGTCTTTTCCATTCTCGGATGCATCAGCTGTTCAACTGATTGTGCGGTAATTTTGGCACTTATCAGCTCTTGAATTTTTTGGAAATATGTGGATGATATTTTTCCGAAAATCAGGTGGTATGTTGCTAGACTCATACATTCTACACACCAACGTGGATAGTTGTGTTGTTGTTACTTGCCCAATAATTTCAGTAGTTGTGATGGAGTGTTATCTACCCCTTCTGCCTTATTTGATCTTAAGTCTTCCAAAACTCTTTTAAATACTGCTTCTGATACTGGATTCCCTATCTCTTCTAAATCGATTCCTATTTCTTCTTCTATCACAGAAGACAAATCTTTCCCCTCATAGAGGCCTTCAATGTACTCTTTAAACCTATCCGCCCTCTCCTTTGCATTTAACAGTAGGATTGCCGTTGCACTTTTAATTTCACCATTCTTGCTTTTAGTTTCACCGCAGGTTGTTTTCACTTTCCTGGATGCTGAGTCAGTCCTCCCGACAATCATTTCTTATTCGATTTCTTCACATTTTTCATTCAGACATTTCGTCTTGGCTTCCCTGTGCTTCCTATTTATTTATTTTCTCAGCAACTTGTGTTTCTGTACTCCTGAATTTCCGTGAAAATTTTTGCACTTCCGTCTTTCATCGGTCAACTGATTTTTTCTGTTACCCATGGATTCTTCGCGGTTATCTTCTTTGTACCTCTGTTTTTCTTTCGAATTTTCGTGACTGCCTTTTTTAAAAACGTTCATTCCTCTTCAACTGTAATACCTACTGAGTTACTTCTTATTGCTGTATCTATACCCTTAGAGAACTACAAGTGTATCTCCTCGTTCCTGACATCTACATGGATACTCTGCAAATCACATTTATGTATCCAGCATCAAACCACCTTCACAATTCTCTATTATTCCAATCTCGTATAGCGCTCGGAAAGAACGAACGCCTATATCTCTCCATACGAGCTCTGATTTCCCCTTATTTTATCGTGGTGATTTTTTGTCCCTATATAGGTCGGTGTCAACAAAATATTCCCGCATTCGGAGGAGAAAGTAGGTGATTGGAATTTCGTGAGAAGGTTCCGTCGCAACGAAAAATGCCTTTCTTATAATATTGTCCAGCCCAGAACCTCTATCGTTTCAATGACACTCTCTCCCATATTTCGCGATAATACAAAATGTGCTGCCCTTCTTTGAACTTTTTCGATGTACTGCGTCAGTCCTATCTGGTAAGGATCTCACACCGCGCAGCAGTATTCTAAAACAGGACAGACAAGTGTAGTGTAGCCAGTCTCCTTAGTATATCTGTTACATTTTATAAGTGTCCCGCCAAAAAAAAACGCCGTCTTTGGTTAGCCTTCCCCATGACATTTTCTATGTGTGCCTTCCAATTTAAGTTGTTCGTAATTGTAATTCCCAGATATTTAGTTGAATTTACGGCCTTTATATTTGGCTGATTTATAATGAAACCGAACATTAACGAATTCCTTTTAGCAAATATGGGGATGCTCTCACACTTTTCGCTATTTAGAGTCAACTTCCAATTTTGGCACCATTCAGATAGCCTTTCTAAATCATTTTGCAATTTGTTTTGATCTACTGATGACTTTATTAGTCGTTAAAAGACAGCGTCATGTGCAAACACCCTAAAACGGCTGCACAGAATGCCTCCCTAATCGTTTATATAGATGAAGTACAGCAAAGGTCCTACAACACTACCTTGAGGGACGCCAGAAATCACTTGTGTTTTACTCGATGACTTTCCGTCAATTACTACGAACTGTGACCTCTCTGACAGGAAATCACAAATCCAGTCACATAATGAGACGTTATTCCATAAGCATGCAATTTCACTACAAGCCGCTTGTTTGGTATAGTGTCAAAAGCCTTCCGGAAACCCAGAAATACGAAATCGATCTGAAATCCCTCGTCAATTGCACTCAACACTTCATCCGAGTTGTGTTTCGCAACAACGATATTTTCTAAACGCATGTTGACTGTGTGTCGATAACCCGTTTTCTTCGATGTAATTCATAATGTTCGAACATGATATATGTTCCAGAATCCTGCTGCAAATCGATGTTAATGATATGGGCCTGTAATTATGTAGGTTACTCCTACTAACTTTCTTGAATCTTGGTGTGACCTGTGCAACTTTCCGGTCTTTGGGTACGGATCTTTCGTCGAGCGAACGGTTGTATATGATTGTTAAGTATAGAGCTAATGCATCAACATACTCCGAAAGGAGCCTAATTGGTTTACAGTCTGGACCAGGAGACTTGCTTTTATTGAGTGATTTAAGTTGCTTCACTACTCCGAGGATATTTATTTCTAGTGCTTTGACAGCACTGTCTTCGATAGTATCTTCATTGTTATCGGGCAGAGAAGCTATTAATTGGTTCTTGCCGCTAACATACTTCACATACCACCAGAATATCTCTGGATTTTCTGGCAGGATTCGAGACAAAATTTCGTTGTGGAAACTGTCATAATCATGTAGCATTGAAGTCCGCTCTAGATTTCTAGCTTCTGTAAGAGATCGCCAATCTTGGGGCCTTTGCGTCTATTTAAATTCGGCATGTTTGTTTCGTTGTTTCAGCAACAGCGTTCTGACCCGTTTTGTGTACCAAGGAGGATCGGGTCCATCGTTTGTTGATTTACTTGCAATAAATCTCTCAATTGCTGCCGATACTATTTCTCGGAATTCAAGCCAAACCTGGTCTACACTTATATTATTAATTTTTAAGGAGTGGAGATTGTCTCTCAGGTTTTTTGAATAGGTATATTTTTCGTTTATTTTGGAGAATTTGGAGGTTACAATGTTCAGTCTCGCTACAACAATCCTGTGTTCAGTAATCCCTGTATCCGTTTTGATGCTCGTTGTTAACTCAGGATTATTAGTTGCTAAGAGGTCGAGTGTGTTTTCACAACCATTTACTATTCGCGTGGGCTCATGATTGCTCGGAATAATTTTCAGAGAATGCGTTTAGCACAATTTCGGATGATGTTCTATGTGTACCACCAAAGTTAAACATGTATTTTCGCCAACATATCGAAGGTAAATTAAAGTCATCACCAACTATAATCGTAAGAGTCGGGTACGTGTTTAAAATGAAATTCAACTTTTCTTTGAACCTTTCAGCAACTGTATCATCTGAATTGGGATGTCGGTAAAAGGACCCAGTTATTATTTTATTCCGGTTGCCAACAATGCCTTCTGCCCATACTAACTCACAGAAACTATCTACTTCGATTTCACGACAAGATAAACTACTACTAACAGCAACATACACGCCACCGCCAACCGCGTTTAGACTCTCATTCGGAACACCGTTAGGTTCTTCGTAAAAATTTCGACTGAGCTTATATCCGGCTTTAGCCAGCTTTCAGTATCTAATACGATTTGAGCATAAGTACTTTCTATTACCGTTTGGAGCTCTGGTACTCTCCCAACACTGCTACTACAATTTACAACTATTATAGCGATGGTTCCTGTATCTACTTTCTTCCTGCGTTCGGTCTGCACCATTTATGACTGAGGCCCTTCTTGTGTTTTCCCGGGACCCTCTAATCTAAAAAACTGCCCAGTGCACGCCAAACAGCCTCTGCTACCGGTGTAGCCGCCTCCTGCGTATAAATGACACCTGACCTATTCATCGGAACCCGAAACCAAGCCACCCTTTGGCGCAAGTCGAGAAATCTGATCTGCAGCCTACACGGTCGTAGAACAGTCTGAGCCTCTGATTCAGACCTTCCACTCGGCTCTGTATCAGAGGTCCGCAACCCGTCCTGTCGACTATGTCAGCTCGGATTTCATCTTGTGAGCAATACTGGCAGCCTTTACTACTTCTGTTAGCCGCTCGAAACCAGAGAGAATCTATTCTGATCCAAACTGACACACATCATTGGCCCCGACGTGAGCAACCACCTGCAGTTGGCTGAACCCTGTGCTCTTCATGGCATCCGTGGGGACCCGTTCCACATCTGGAATGAATCCACACGGTATGCACAAAGAGTGCACATCGGTTTTCTTTCCATTCTTGGCAGTCATGTCTCTAAGGGACCCCATAACGCGCCTAACGTTAGAGCTACCAACTATCAATAATCCCAGCCTCTGTGATTTTCCGGATCTTGCAGGATGAGAGGTTTCCTCTGAAACATGGCAGGCGACTGCATCTGGCTCAGCGACAGTGTCAGCCACAGACAGCACGTGGAACCTGTTTGTCGGACAAATCGGAGAGGCCGCCTGGGAAGTCTTTCGTAGCCTGCTACGTCCCAGGGTGACCTCCCACTCCACCACAGGTGAGGGGTCAACCACAGTGCAAGCAGTAACTGGCCACCGGTGAGGACGTGCTGGACGTCGGTTGGATCCCCACGCCCGGTCCACAACAGTTGTGCCCATCCACTGCAGCCTCAAGCTGTCTAAACGAAACCAACACAGTCTGGAGCTGATTCAAAATGGTTCAAATGGCTCTAAGCACAATGGTACTTAACACCTGAATTCATCAGTGCCCTAGACTTAGAACTGCTTAAACCTGACTAATCTAAAGACGTCACACACATCCATGCCCGAGGCAGGATTCGAACCTGCGACCGTAGCAGCAGCGCGGTTCCGCACAGAAGCGCTTAGAACTTTAAGCTGGGAGCAAAGTGTCACCAACTCGGCTCGCATCTGCACGCAACAATCGCAGTCCCTGTCCATGCAAAAGATCTTGGAAAACTAAGCTATGCAGATAAACTGACTATCGGCACATGCTGCGCAACTCTACTGTACATCCTGGCGAAAACGCAGGAACTGTATCTAACAAATTAAATTAACACGCAAAGATTCAAAAACCTAACGCTGAAGCACTCAGGTGAAACTAAATAATTCGCCCCTGATTAAGGACTTGTAATATGTTACAAAATCGATTTACTTTCCGATGCAAGCGAAAACGTGACAACTGTGGCTATTAGATATTGAATAAACACGCAGAAACTCAAGAAACTATGCTATTAAAACACACAGATGATATTATAAAATTCGCTCCTGGTTAGGAACTAGTAAAAGTCACAAACTTTGTTACTTCCTTGTTGCTGCTTGTGTTTCGGTCGGCTACTGCTGCCTGACTGCTACTGCTACTGCTTCGTACTTCGGTATTCCACTTCCCTGCGTATTAATTCTTCCTGATTAGTCCCTTGAACTTCAGTCTACTCTTCATCACTTCTACGTTGCGATCTGAGTCTATCTCTGCTCCTGGCTATGCCTTACAATCCAGTATCTAGTTTCGGAATCTCTGTCTGACAATGATGTGATCGAACCGAAATTGCCCTGTATCGCCCGGTCTTTTCCAAGTATACGTCCTCTTACGATTCTTGAACACAGTATTCGCTATTACTAGCTGAAATTTATTACAGAACTCAACTAGCCTTCCTCCTCTCTCATTCCTTATTCCATCCCCATATACTGCAATCTCAATTAGTCTAGTGCCACTAGTCGTACCCGTTACCTGAATTCTTATGACTTGCCCTCAGTAAAGCGAGGGACTAAGTGTGTTTGTTGGACGACAATTTCCGGGAGTTTGCTACTTTAAAAAGTGAGAAGGAAAAGTTCACTGTTCCAAATGTTCCTACTGAAGTGTCAATTATATAAGTTTTTTGGAAATCAGAATGAAGATAAAGTTTCTGACGAGCGTATAACTAACGAAGTTTGTTAGAGAAAGAGAGAACGTATGAGATCCCTTTTTGGAGATCTACGTATATTTCGTTTGAGTATATGTCTAGGTCAGTGTAAGAGCTTATATGCAAGTTGCTGAAGCATGAGTGAAGTTATGATAATTTCTGTTTGGTGAATGAAAATTCACTTAGGGGAGCAAGTAAAGTGTTGAGACGTTCTTGGAATGTGTTAATGGTCGGATTTTAATAAACTGTCTATATTTTGGTGTCTATCCTTGCCACAGACTTAAAGCAGCCAATGTAACAAATATTATGCTACATTCCAAGGTTCTAAATTACAAGTAGACGCTCCTGAATAACATGAAAGATACGTGCTGCTAAAAAGCTTTACAATTTAAATGGAACATATTGGGTTAAGTTACGTTAAAAGCCTAATGAAGACCAAATCGGTAAATTAGTGCACACCTTTATGTACAGTTGCTAAAGACATGCCGTCCAGGTAAAAATCGCTTTCCTAGCATTCTGGTGTTTACTGAGTGAATGTAGCAGTTCCATTCGAATGGGTCCATATTAATAACAACAATTTCCCTAAGAGAGCCCATGTAAACGGATAACAGACTGAGAATTCCGAAAGACTGATGTAGTTAGGGAGAAATATTTGGATGAATGTAGAGAGTTGTCCCTAAATACTATACCGTAGGATACATGCGGGAGTGAAAGAAAGAAAATTAAATAATCTTTTGAGATTTTTGTCAGAGACAGTGCAGATTTTGCGTACAGCAGGGATTGCAGCATTCAGTGTCTGCACTAGTTCCTGGATGTAGTATTTCCATGACTGCTAATCATCAACGTTCATCTTTAAAATATTCATCCGCGCTTTTTTCAAACAGTTACAGTAAAACATTACCTCTGAAACAGTCAGTTCGACTGCTGCCCTGGCCAGCATATTCTCCAGATCTCTCAGCATTGAAAACGTCTGGTCAATGGTGGCCGATCAACTGGCTCGTCACAATACGCCAATCACTACTCTTGATGAACTGTGGTATCGAGTTGAAGCTGCATGGCCAGCTGTACCTGTACACGCCATCCAAGCTCTGTTTGACTCAATGCCCAGGCATATCAAGGCCGTTTTTACGGCCAGAGGTGGTTGTTTTGGGAACTGATTTCTCAGGATCTATGCATCCAAACTGCGTGAAAATGTAATCACATGTCAGTTCTAGTATAATATATTTTTCCAATGAATACCCGTTTATCATCTGCATTTCTTCTTGGTGTAGCGATTTTAATGGCCAGTGGTGTATTAGAGGGAGTTGTAGAGCGTAAAAATTGTAAAGGAATACCAAGATTGGAATAGATTCATCAAACAATTGATAAAGTAATATACAAGTGGTGAAAAAGTTTGGCACAAGTGAGGAATTCGTGGCGGTCTGCATCAAACTCTTTGGAAGACAGAAGAC
Source organism: Schistocerca serialis cubense (assembly GCF_023864345.2). Lineage (NCBI taxonomy): Eukaryota > Metazoa > Arthropoda > Insecta > Orthoptera > Acrididae > Schistocerca > Schistocerca serialis. Next base: position 666,091,404 of record NC_064641.1, on the reverse strand, counting down.
TCAAAACAAAAAACAAAAATACCTTTAAATTCAGGTCTACCAAATTATATGCCGAGTAGAGTAGTTGACATAAGTCGAGAGATTCTCTACATTTCAACTTCTGCGAAGGCGAGCTGGTACGGGGAAATTAAATAATGCATTACCAGAAAGCCATCTCGCGGCACTAGGCAGTGAATTCGCCATCTCGTTGCAGTACCCAGAAAGGGATGAGGAGTATCTCGAGAAAGGAGGCTTTGCGTCAGAAGGGCTGTTGGCAGCGGTGGCTCCCTGGGTCCTTGTCGGGCAGCGCGCTAGCAACAGCCGGAGGCGGCGCCTGGTCCGTTATCAGCTGGAACAACAGACAGGGGGCGGGCGGACTGGCGGGGGCGGCAAGGAGGCGGCGGGGCGGCCCACCGCGCGCCCACTGCTGCCGGGCTATTTGCAGGCGGCGGCTGTTTGTCCTGCGGAACTCGCGCCGCTTCCTCATATTGTTTGCTCAATTTTGCGAGCCACCGCGCTCGATCGCCGGCGGTCGGGTTTGCACTCGCTGCGAGCCACACCGCAGGCGTACGACCAGAGCAAAAGGGAGGGAGATTAGGATTTAACGTACCGTCGATAACGAGGTTATTAGAGGCAGAATACTAGCACGGAACTTTTTCGATTAGGGTAGGGAAGGAAATCTGCTGTGCTCTTCCAAAGAAACCATATCGCCATTTGCCTGAAACGATTTAAAAATGGAAAACCTAAATGTGGATGGTTGGACGCGGATTTGAACCGTCGTCCTCCCGTATGCGAGTCCAGTGCCGCCTCACTCCGCACGACCAGAGTACAATCATAATGCCGCGCTGTGTAGCGGCCCATAATGTTATTTCTCCGTCATCTCTCGCGACTTATAGCGAGCCTTGAACCACAGTACTTACACGATGGAGTCGTACTCCAGAGCACGGTAATTCAGATCCAAGTCCGGCCACTCAGACGCAAGTAGTCTGGAACCGCGTGACCGCTACGGTCGCAGGTTCGAATCCTGCCTCGGGCATGGATATGTGTGATGCCCTTAGGTTAGTTAGATTTAAGTAGTTCTAAGTTCTAGGGTGACTGATGACCACAGTTCTTAAGTCCCATAGTGCTCAGAGCCATTTTTTTTTTTTTTTAGATTCAAGTTCCCTGAAATCTCTTTTGATGGGAGACATATGCGAATGCGACCACAATTGTGAAAATTTTTTCATCAGCCCTTAATTTACTACAAGGTATTGGAATTTCAATTCATGAATATTACATTCCAGTTCCACTTCTAAGTGCGATAAAAATAATAATTAACAAAAGCTTGTACAGCCAAGCCTCTTTCTTGTTCTGCACTTCCTCACATTATTTATTTCTGCGGTGTTTCTTCCACATTTATGAAGTTGCAACGTGGGGAATATTTCGGTGTATAGCACATCCAGAACTTCTACAAAAGGGTGTGCATGGGAAAAATCTAAATACAAATAAAAGTTTCAGCTCTCTGACGGGGAAAATATGCCCCAAACAACATTTGTTTACATTACTGCTGATGAAGTTGCAGCGTATGATGCTTGTTTAGTTTTTAACTGTGCTAATATTGGTAGGCTACGGAATCTAGCAGCTTTCACACTTCGATATTGAAGGAAATTGATAACAAGAGAACTGATGCGGTTCTTATTATTGTTACTCACTTTGAAAATCAGGTTAACATAAGAGGCAAGCAAAGAAAAGACTTCGTGAGGATAAGAGGAGAATGAATGTGATTTGCACTAGTTCGCCCAGATAAGTAAGGCTTAATACAAACACTATCAAAATTTTTATCCAAGTTTATTGTAACTCTAATTCTGTTAACTCTATGTATGTGTTCCTCACAAGCCGCTGACATTACAGTACTTACATTTGGCATACAATTAGTCAGTATTACAACGAAACAATCTGTGGACAAAATTTTAGCCGGCCGATGTGGCCGAGCGGTTCTAGGCGCTTCAGTTTGGAACCGCGGGACCACTACGGTCGCAGGTTCGAATCCTGCCTCGGGTATGGATGTGTGTGATGTCCTTAGATTAGTTATCTTTAAGTAGTTCTAAGTTCTAGGGGACTGATGACCTCCGATGTTAAGTCCCATACTACTCAGAGCCATTTGAACCATTTGAACAAAATTTTAATTTCTACCATGGTAAGGCATTTACATAAAAGAAAAGTCCTAAGATTTCACAGAAATTTAGAGAGCTGTAAAAATCTAGCAAAAGAAGATATATATATATATATATATATATATATATATATATATATATATATATATATATATATATATATATTCTGCTCCACAGATATCCGTAATAATAGCACATCAAACTTTGTACAAAACTACATTAAATTCGTTCAGACACATTTTTCAAGAAAGGGTCATGTGTACACACCTTGCTGAAAAAATTTCGGTTGTTTATAATCAACAACATCATTAAGCATGTAAACGTATGTGTATACGCATATAGCATTCCTTAAAAACTGTGCCGAATTTAGTTAACTGCCTTGAAAACTTTGGACTTAATAAAGTTTTCTTTAAAGTATTGCAACTTCGCGTATTTCCTCCCCCTTAACCATTTAGGGTGATTTCCGAGATGGTTACTTAAAGAGCACGGCTGAGCTCCTTTCGACCCTTTCATAATCTCATCTTATTCTTAGTTTCGAAGAAAGTCGTCAGCGACGGACCGTTAAACCTTCCTGCTTCCTTTCTTCGTTTGAAGACAACATCAAAACCGCAACTGTGGATCTAGTGGAACTCTTCGAGTTCGCTATCCTTCTCAAGGTGGATGTCGAGCTCCATAATTTCCGAAGGCACTGGATCAGTTTCGTATAACATAATTCTAGCTTACAGAATATCAGGCAATCTCTTTGATTTGTTTCAGAACTCATCAGCTAATGCAGCTCAATACGTCATTACTAACGGGTCTAAAATTTTGCACATAGCCCAAACGAGAGTTATAGGGTCGTATTTACACAGGATGTAAGCGATAAAAAATGGTTCAAATGGCTCTAAGGACTATGGGACTTCACATCTGAGATCATCAGTCGCCAAGACTTAGAACTACTTAAACCTAACTCATCTAAGGACATCACAGACATCCATGCCTGAGGCAGGATTCGAACCTGCGTACGTAGCAGCAACGTGGATCCGGACTGAAGCATCTAGAACCGCTCGGCCACAGCGGCAGGCACTGTAAGCGATTATGTACCGTAGTTGAGTAGGAAAATTTGAGACGAACAATTTGATGTTGGACACTTGTGGTCTATTGAGCCGGGAAGAGACCCCCAAATATGCCTACAAAACTCACTTAAGCTAAGGCGAATGCTCGCCATATGAGATTTTTACTATCCTCCCGCCTCGTTATGATTCATTAACATTAGTAAGATAGCCTTTGCTGGAAAGGTACTGAAATGAAAATGCTTTTGAACAAGTTATCCAAAAACTAATTACGTTTCCAAATCAATGCAAACTTAACTCTCACAAACACAACATACTACTCATAACAGCTACAATTATTAGTTTGCAAATTAAGTTAATACTGACATAGTGTTATTCACTACACTGTCCTCCGTCACCAATAGAAATACCTGCACCTACACCCATAACATCGTGTATAACGTGCAGAGAATGAATGCAAAGTCTCATGTCTTACATACAAGTGTCCTCCAACGGACCGCGTGGCTTTACATGAGCTCACATTCACGAAGGGCAGAAAAATAATCGTATGTTCATATTAACACCCATGACGTTATTTAGTGCGTGGTAAACCAACGGGACACAAAAGCTGCAGAACCAGATGAATGAATGAAATGTATTTTTTTTTAAGTTGTAGTAAGGTCATATGGGACCAAACAGCTGAGGTCATCGGCCCCTAGGCTTACACAGTACTTAATCTAACTGAAACTAACTTACGCTAAGAACAACACGCACACACATACTCGAACCTCCAGCGGGAGGGGGGGGGGGGGCGCACAAACCGTGACAAGGCGCCCAAGGTTCCAGTTTCTGCTAGTTTTATATTTGCTTTCGTCTTTCTTCGATTTAGTTCCTGTGTCCCCCCAACCAAGTTGTGAAACCGAGCAAAGAAACTAACATTGCTCTCATTAAATTCAGCTGCAAGGTATCTCCCATAAATAAACCTGAAAAGACACGTACAGTAACTTATTACGTAAAGGACGTCCAAGCAAGTAACCATCTCAACATAATGCTGGACGACGTCGCTTCATTATGACCATTTCAATATCACAAGTTAGGGTGCCCATACTTAACAGTTTGGCACGCAAAAGCAGGAAAGCATAGCGTAATCACAGCAGAGCCTCGATAACCGATCTTCCGCGTCAAGCAGTACTTTTCTTCCATGATGTCTTCATAGATGTACTGTTACCCTGTCCCTTCTGCTTCTTAGTGTTTTCCATACATTCCTTTGAATGCTGATTTTACGGAGAAGTGCCTCATTACTTACCTTATCAGTCCACCCAATTTTCAAAAGTGTTCTCTAACACCACATTTCAAATGTTTAGGTTCTGTTCTGTACCTGTTTTCCTGCAGCCCATGTTTCACTACCACACAATGCTGTGATCCAAACGTACATCCTTTAAAAATTTCTTCCTCAAATTAAGGCCTATGTTTAATATTAGTAGACTTCTCTTGGCCAGGAATGTCCTTTCTGCCAGTGCTGGTATGCTTTTCTTGTTCTCCTTCCTGCGTCCCTCATGGATTATTTTGCTACCCAGGTAGCAGAATTCCATACTTCATCTACTTCGTGATCAGTAAACCTGATAAATTACACAAGGTTTTAGTTTCTGCTACTTTTATATTTGCTTTCGTCTTTCTTCGATTTACACTAAATCCAAATTCTGTACTCGTTAGACTATTCATTACATTCAGCAGTCCTGTAATTCTTCTTCTGCCGGCCGCTGTGGCCGCGCGGTTCTAACAAGGGAACCTCCCCATCGCACCCCCCTCAGACTTAGTTATAAGTTGGCACAGTGGATAGGCCTTGAAAAATTGAACACAAATCAATCGAGAAAACAGGAAGAAGTTGTGTGGAACTATGAAAAAAATAAGCAAAATATACAAAGTGAGTAGTTCATGTGTGATATAGGCAACATTAAGGAGAGCATAAGCTTAGGAGCTCCGTGGTCCCGTGGTCAGTGTGAGCAGATGCGAAATGAGAGGTCCTTGGTTCAAAATCTTCCCTCGAATGAAAAATTTATTTTCTTTATTTTCGCAAAGTTATGATGTGTCCATTCGTTCAATGACGTCTCTGTTCATTGTAATAAGTTTAGTGTCTGTGTTTTGCGACCGCACTGCAAAACGGTGCAATTAGTAGACGAAAGGACGTGCCTCTCCAATGGGAACCGAAAACATTTGATCTTAAGGTCACAGGTCAACCGATTCTTCCACAGGAAAACACGTCTGATATATTCTATACGACACTGGTGACAGATAGTAATTGTCTGAAAATAAAAAATTAAACTCCAGGGAAGACTTGAACCCATGACCTCTCGTTCCACAGCTACTCATGCTCACCACGGGACCACTGCGTTCCTGAGCTCGCACTTCCCTTGATGTTCCATATCTTGCACATGGACTACTCAGCTTGTATATTTTGCTTATTTTTTTCATAGTTCCACACAACTTCCTCCTGTTTTCTCGATAGATCTGTGTTCAGTTTTTCAAGCCCTATCCACTGTGCCAACTTATAACTAAATCTGAGGGTGGTGCGATGGGGAGGTTCCCTTGTAAGCGCTTCAGTCCGGCACCACGTGGCTGCTACGGTCACAAGTTCGAATCCTGCCTCGGGCATGGGTATGTTTGATGTTCTTAGGTTAGTTAGGTTTACTTAGTTCTAAGTCTAGGGAACTGATGACCACAGATGTTAAGTCCCATAGTGCTCAGAGCCACATGAATTTTTCTTCACTTCCACTGAGGATAGCGGTGTCATCAGCGAATATTATCACTGATATCACTTCACCTTGAATTTTGATTCCACTCTTGAACCTCTCTTTTAATTCCGGCATTTATTCTTTTATGTATAGACTGAACAGTAGTGGCGATAAACCACATGCCTGACTGACACCCTTTCTAGCCGGAGCACGCCGTTCTTGGTCTTCCACCCTTACTTTTCCTTCTTGGCTCTCGTACGTATTCTATATTACCCGACTTTCCCTATAATTTACCCCTATTTTTCTCAGAACTTCGAACCTCTTGCACAAATTTACAATGTCGAACGCTTTTTCCAGCTCAACAAATCCTTTGAGCGTGTGTTCATTTTCCTTTGGTCTTGCTTCCATCAATCACCGCAAAGTCAGATTCGCCTCTCTGCTCTCTTTACTTTCATGAAAACCAATCTGATAGTCATCAACACATCCTCAATTTTCTTTTCTTTTCTTCTTTTTACTATTCTTATCAGCAACTTGGAATCATGAGCAGTTTAGCTAATTGTATGATAATTCTGGCGCTTGTTGGCTCTTGTATTTACCGGAATTTTGTCGATGATGTTTTTCCGAAAGCCTGATGGTATGTCGCCAGACTCATATGTTCTAAACAACAACGTAAACAGCCAGTTTTGTTGCCGCATCCCCAAATGATTTTATTAATTTTGATTGAATTTTGTCTACCCCTTGTGCCTTATTCGTTCTTAAGCCTCCCAAAACTCTTTTAAATTCTGATTCTAATACTGGATCCCCTATCTCTTCGACTCCAATTCCTTCTTCTACCAAGTCGTCAGACACGTCTTACCCCTCATAGAGGACTTCGATACAGACTTTCCATACAGCTGCTCTCTCCTTTGAATTTAAAAGTGGAATTCCCATTGTACTCTTAATGTTACTAAACTTACTTTAATTTCGCCGGAGACTGTTTTGACTTTTCTACAAGCTGAGTCAGTCCTTCCGACCATTACTACGTTTTCGATTTGAATCACTTCCTCTTCGATTTCTTCATATTTTCCTTGTAGCCATTTCACCTTAGATTCCCTGCACTTTTATTTATTTCACTCCGACATGACTTGTATTTCCGTATTCCTGAATTTAACTTCAATTTGCCTTCTTTCATCGATCAACTGAAATATTTTTTTCAGTTACTCATAGTTTCTTCGCAGTTACCTTCTTTGTATCTACATACTTCTTTTCAACTTCTGTGAGTGCCCTTTTTAGAGAGGTCCATTTTTCTTCAACTGAACTGTCTACTGAGCTATTCCTTATCGCAGTGTCTGTAGCCTCAGAGAAATTGAAGAGAATCTCTTCACTTTTTGGTACTTCCGCATCCCAATTCTTTGTGCATTGATCCTTCTTGACTAGTCTCTTAAAATTCAGCCTACTCTTCATTACTACTAAATTATTATCTGTGTCTATACATACTACTCGGTACGCCGAACAACCCAGTATCTGATTTCGGAATCTGGCTGACTATGCTGTTGGGTGGCAAATCTCAGAGTTCTAATGTCCTTACTTAGGACATAACTTTGCTATTCTCAGTTAAAGATAAAATTACTCTTGCAGATGGAAGAGGGTCTATATGTTCTTTGAGACATTTAAGTCATCGATACGGGTATCAATTGATAATATGAAATCTGTCTACAGTAGGCGGCTTCCCAGTTGTTGCTGATAGCGTAGTTCATCTTTATTAATGTCATCTATATTAATGTATAACTGGCTTCGGCGTGATAATATTCATCTAACATGCTTAAAGCAACCATGTGTCTCACAACTAATTCTTTTACATCAGCTTAATTTTTCAACAGAGGCTATTACAGACTATGAAATACAAAGTTCGCAGTCTTACATATAATTTCCTTAATGCTGCAAGTTCTTCTCCCTGAACGACGACATGTAAGCTATTCTGTTAAGTGCTACTTGAAATTAGTACATTGTTGCAGCTCATGTGATGTTTTATATTTTTTCATGCTGAGTGGGCAGATAACGCAACAAGGCAGTATAAGTATCTTTCCACTTGTGACGTTATTCCACGAGAATTGAATAACGGAACACTCGTAATAAGTTTGAAGTCTTTGCGTCAAAGTGATATCCAGAGATTATTATTTACTAGATATAGCTGTGCTCACATATCAGTAGTTCTGCTGTCGTGGGTGACAGCGAGTAATTAATCTGTGGCATGTGCAATTATGTCAGCTGCCCTCACGTGTCTGCCTGTTCCAGTAAGCATAGTTAGTGACATGCAATGAACCCGCACACCCCTCTACTCACCATTTCGTTGTCCCAATACACGACTGTGATGGCATGTTCAGAGTTGTGTGGAGATGGCTGTGGACAAGAGCGCATCTCTATGCGTTGTGCTACTGAAGTAGCTGTACATTATGCAACCAATTCAATAATTTTTTTTACTTACTTTATGTCATTGTGTAAAAAGTTATTTTTTTTTTACTTTCTAAAGTAGCCTACGTTGTCCTTCCTCACGAGGGTCAAGATATCTCCAAATCAAATTTCATCGAAAATGGTTTCACAGTTTGGTCACGAATGTTGTATCAGATACTGTGTAAGTCAGCACCGACACAAACTAGTATAGAGAAAAGTCTTGATGGCCTGTGTCAGGAATCCAAAACGATCTGTGCGAAACACCTGCAGGTTAATGGAACACTTTATTCCTAAAACGGAAAGAAACACAACTTAACTTCGAGTTACAATTACTTTGACCACTATTACTACTCACAGAATATACACTCCTGGAAATGGAAAAAAGAACACATTGACACCGGTGTGTCAGACCCACCATACTTGCTCCGGACATTACGAGAGGGCTGTACAAGCAATGATCACACGCACGGCACAGCGGACACACCAGGAACCGCGGTGTTGGTCGTCGAATGGCGCTAGCACGTCAGTGTCAGCCAGTTTGCCGTGGCATACGGAGCTCCATCGCAGTCTTTAACACTGGTAGCATGCCGCGACAGCGTGGACGTGAACCGTATGTGCAGTTGACGGACTTTGAGCGAGGGCGTATAGTGGGCATGCGGGAGGCTGGGTGGACGTACCGCCGAATTGCTCAACACGTGGGGCGTGAGGTCTCCACAGTACATCGATGTTGTCGCCAGTGGTCGGCGGAAGGTGCACGTGCCCGTCGACCTGGGACCGGACCGCAGCGACGCACGGATGCACGCCAAGACCGTAGGATCCTACGCAGTGCCGTAGGGGACCGCACCGCCACTTCCCAGCAAATTAGGGACACTGTTGCTCCTGGGGTGTTGGCGAGGACCATTCGCAACCATCTCCATGAAGCTGGGCTACGGTCCCGCACACCGTTAGGCCGTCTTCCGCTCACGCCCCAACATCGTGCAGCCCGCCTCCAGTGGTGTCGCGACAGGCGTGAATGGAGGGACGAATGGAGACGTGTCGTCTTCAGCGATGAGAGTCGCTTCTGCCTTGGTGCCAATGATGGTCGTATGCGTGTTTGGCGCCGTGCAGGTGAGCGCCACATTCAGGACTGCATACGACCGAGGCACACAGGGCCAACACCCGGCATCATGGTGTGGGGAGCGATCTCCTACACTGGCCGTACACCACTGGTGATCGTCGAGGGGACACTGAATAGTGCACGGTACATCCAAACCGTCATCGTAACCCATCGTTCTACCATTCCTAGACCGGCAAGGGAACTTGCTGTTCCAACAGGACAATGCACGTCCGCATGTATCCCGTGCCACCCAACATGCTCTGGAGGGTGTAAGTCAACTACCCTGGCCAGCAAGATCTCCGGATCTGTCCCCCATTGAGCATGTTTGGGACTGGATGAAGCGTCGTCTCACGCGGTCTGCACGTCCAGCACGAACGCTGGTCCAACTGAGGCGCCAGGTGGAAATGGCATGGCAAGCCGTTCCACAGGACTACATCCAGCATCTCTACGATCGTCTCCATGGGAGAATAGCAGCCTGCATTGCTGCGAAAGGTGGATATACACTGTACTAGTGCCGACATTGTGCATGCTCTGTTGCCTGTGTCTACGTGCCTGTGGTTCTGTCAGTGTGATCATGTGATGTATCTGACCCCAGGAATGTGTCAATAAAGTTTCCCCTTCCTGGGACAATGAATTCACGGTGTTCTTATTTCAATTTCCAGGAGTGTAGTTAAGTATCCTCTTCTTATTTTCAGTACTGATGCTCTTGAAATCAGCGACCGAACTAGGCCCGACCAGCGACTGGCAGCTGGTTAAGTGACCATTGATAAGGGTCACGGATCTCTGTCTTTCTGGAGATGTGGTGCTCCCCGCTGTTGCCACTGGCACACGGATCAGCGACTTCTTGATGCCGTTTCGCGGCGTTGCGGCGACAGGTCAGTTTGCAGGCAATGCTTTAGAACTGCACAGTGAAAATATAACAGGTAGAGTTATATTTGCATTTAATATATTAGTATAGAACTATGGATTATGTGTGTTGAGAATTGTCTTTTTCTGCAATAATCTGATTTTGATTAAATGAATCCTGCATGTTGCCCCAAGCTATGCTCAAGTTACCTGTGAAAACCCATGAAAAATCGCCTAGTGTTTTGGTGGCTGGCGTGGTTCAACAGACAGACAGACACGACGGTTTTACAGTTCAATTACTAGTTTAGATAACAAAGAATATGTAAAATCTTAGTAATATTCCTCAAGCATAAATTGTTTTGTACAACATGTTGTCTTCTTTGTTTTTCGGCCTCTGTTTTCTGTAGTTTCAAATATACAAGTTGTGCCGGTTAATTTCCGTTATTTGCAACTGTAATGAAAGTCTTACTAAGACCAGACCCGTTTTAATTCCCTCTAAAGCATCTTCAATGGTTACTGTAACAATTTTTTTTCTTTTAAATTTGCGTGCTATGATCACGAATAGTTCGCATGCTTTACTTACTGTTGTAAACAGTGTTACTGGTTTCGTTACGGTATTTTATTGCTTACTTCATTTTCCATTTTTTTCCATGTGTACGAGTTGTTTTGTGCACAGCACTTTCACTGCTTTATATATTCTCACGTTTCTGTGTTGAGAAGTATCACTGTCCTCTATCGATTTCGTGTGTTTTCTTTTGATATTGCGAGATGCTTTCGTCTTTTGTTTGTTTTGGTAGTGAAGGGAACGTCAGCTCTCGCTCTGTGAGTGTTTGTGTTTTCGGACAGGGGACAGAAAGAGAGAGAATATATTTTTGTATATTTACCTATTTATTTTTTGTAAACTGTGGTGATTACCCTCGTTTCTGTACGTTTGCGCACGCGCAAGTTTGTGTGTGTGTGTGTGCGAGTGTGTGTGTGTGTGTGTATGTGTGTGTGTGTGTGTGTGTGCGTGTGTGTGTGTGTTGTGCGTGCGTGTTTGTGAAGGGAGCTAAAATTCCCATCTACTGCGTGTATAAATTATTGCTTTTCTATGGTACAGTGGTGTAGGCCCAGGGTGGGGATATTGTCTAGTTTGTGATATTATTTTGTGGTGTCTAGGCGGGTTGTATTTTCTCAACAATAAGCTTTATTAGTTTAAATAACGTCTGGTTTCTGATGTCTGTGTAGTCATTCATAAACTGTTTCTTCTCTATTATTGCTTTTTGAATTTGGAAGTGTTCTTATAAGTTTAGAAGATGTTTCTTGTTGCTGAAACGGACTATTGTAATGTCCTTTTCTAATATGATGGGCTGGTAGTTTCCTTTACGGATGTGTTCTGAAAATTTTGAACAGTTGGTGCTACATTTCCACTATCTTTTGTGTTCTTCATACCTTGTTTCAAAAGTCTTTCCTGTCTGTCTAATGAATGGAGCATCTCAGCTGTTACACTGTTTATGGTAATTGCCAGATATCTGGTAATTGCCTGTGTGATCATTCATTTTTAAACATTTCCACGTAGAGCTGCTGCTTTGGGGTGAATGGTCCGAATTCTGTGTGTCAGTTTGTTTCTGTATGTGAGTGAATACCATCTTCTCTAGTGAGTTTCTGTGTTTTTCTCTTGTTGTGTAATGGTAGTGAGTTGTTGTGTGTTTGTGGTGGATCTTGTGATTCTCTACATTTGTGTGGTGTTTTGTTTTGCTTCCTTTTATTTTTTTCTTTATTTATTTTCAAGTTCATCCTGATTTGCTTATACAGTTTTGTTACTTTGGATTGTTTGTATCTTTTATTTTTTACTATAAGAATAACTACGTCCAGCTATTTACTATGATTGTTCAGTCGTCCCGTGTTTAACCTGTGGATCATGTATCTGAGGGTAGATTCTTTTTGGGCCTCTGGGTTGTTAGATGGTTGATGTAATAATGTGTCTGTTGAGGTATTTTTCCTGTAGATGAATACTGGTTATTTCGTTTTCTGATTTATATATCCAGAATAATTATTTGATATGCTTTTTCTGTCTCTAAGGTGAAGATTTATGTTTTGTGTAGTGTGTTTATCTCTGCATCTACTGGTTCTACGTTATTTTCTGGTTCATCCACCAAGCAGAGAATTTTATCCAAGTTTCTCCATCTATACAGTATACTGTATTTTCGTGGCACTATTTTCTCGAAAATTCTTTCTTCTCTTTTGTCCATGAAGATATTTGCTAACGTTTCTGAAATTGGGGACCCCACTCGCAACCTTTCCTCTGGCATTTAGATTTAGTTGTTGAATTCAGAGTTATCTTGGTCAGTAATGATGTTTGTGAGTGGGCTTCAATCTGTTATGTGTCCCTGTGGTATCTAATTGAAAGTATCTAGGTCTTGTTCTATTACGTTAATTGTTTCTATGACTGTGTATTGTGGAGAACACGTTTCTTACATCAAATTAAATAAACATAGCTGTATCTAGAACATATGTCTTTTACGTGGTTTATTAGTTCTTCCGTGTTTTTCACTGTTCTATCATTTTGTGCCTTATACTGTTGTGCTGATCACTGAATTTGCAACACCAGGTAGGACACCAAATAACAGAACTATGCTTATTGTGGTGTACAGTATAATAGGTATAATATTTGATAAGTTGAGCACAAAATCGGGGCCGTGTGGACAGATGTTATTGAACCACTTCCATGTCCAGTATTGTTGGACACTCACTCTGTTATCGCGCTAAGGGAAGTCGCAACAATGAACAGTCAGTGATCCTCTAGACGCCTCCACGCAGATGATGTAGAAACCTGTCTTGCTGCAGACAAGCCCATTTCCTATGTTCTGTGGTACGTGACGTGCAGTAAAATCCCGCACAGCCGAGTGAACAATATGTCTGTCCTCTACTCAAGAGGAGTGACTGAGATCATGGATGACATTGTGGAGTGGCTCTTTTGAATTGGTCGATTCGATACTTGCTCAAGTGCTGCAAGATTCTCCACCTTCTTACACTAGGCGTTACTTGATCATCTCACAACCAACACTTAAATTTTTATTTTTATTTGAGGAATCCGTTGTCTAATGTTTCCTTATATAGAGAAAGTAGATGGCGTTACGTCTGCCTGACTAGTATGAGTTCGCGGCAAAGACAATCACTTGCAATCCCTTGCATGTAGTACATATCATACCAGTGTGTTAATTGCTTTCCTTAATGACCAATAGTATAATTTTATTACTTGACGGAGATACAACCATTTCATTAGTTGACAGAGACATAATAATGTTATTAGTTGCAGAGATATAACATCATTCAAATTATGAGAATGAACTCGAGCTCCATCGATACAATTTGTCACTGTTATAAAAGTATTTTTACGGAAGCAAAGGTAATCGCTATTACATTAGTCTGTTGCTCTGAAACAAACCACTTGATATCATAAGCCCTTATAACTAAATACTCAGAAAGTATCCCCAAATAGCATTCGTTATTTTATCATAGTGGTTCATTTTTACTCTGTGTATTGCGAAAGTTACGAATTACTATCAAAGTAAAGACAGAAATAGTAACATTTCTGGAACAGTTCAAACTTCTTCAACTCTGACCATTATTTAAATATTACAGGGCGGGCCATAAGTCAGCTCTAACTAGCATCTTATTTTGAGTAGCTTAGTGATCACTTGTGAAACTGACTAGTGCGTAGTACCAATAAGTCAATAGTCACTAGCAATTTGAGGTTGTTTCTTGGTATCTGAGAAACAATGAGTTGAAAGAGTGCATTTTTTTCGCAAAAATCGTGGAAAGATGACCGCAATTACTGTCATTTGTTTGTGGAGCGTTTCCCAAATATTCAACCTTCACCTCGACACGATATTGGCGAAGTAAACAAATTAAATTTAAAATGTGAAGAGACTGAGTTGATAGCAGAGCTTCCTCGTTCAAGCAGGCCAAAGTTCGTTACTATTGTGGGAGAGGATCTTAATGTTGTCGAGCATCGGCTAAATCTCAGAGGAAAGCGTGCGAGGAATATGGATCAGCAAGAACAAGTCTATGAAGGATTCAGAATAAGCTGAAACTGAGAACACGTAGTCCTACTTTACTTCAAGGCCTAAGATGATCTGGACAGGCGTATGGAATTCTGCGTGTTGTATACAACACGACAAGAAGCCGAACCCAAGTTTCTTTGGAGTGACGAAGCGATATTTTGAGTGACAGATAAAATTTTGCCTAGAGGGGAGTCTTAGATTCCCCATTTTGCGAAAGAGTTAAACTTCCCTAGCTTGAGGGATCTTCGTCAGCGGATTAAATGGATTTCATTTTTTAACGGTACCCGTCAGTTCTGCATATTACCTTGATATAAAGAAGTGTGTTACAATTGGAAGACAGTCCACTCTTAGAACATCTGCAGGAGATTAAGGAAAAGTTGATATGGCAACAACATGGAGCACCCCAGCATTATGGAATTATTGTGAGTGACTATCTAAATGAAAACTTTGATGCGACTGGCAGAGGGAGTACTGTCTGATGGCCTCTACCATTCCCGGATATCACACCCATGGATTTTTTTGTCATTGGTACACTAAAAACTGAGATTTGTTCCGTCAAGATTCGTGATGTTGAGCTTTTGAAGGAAAAATTCAGTCGGAATTTGAAAAACGACAGTCACGGAAGATTTGCGACATAATTTGTAAATCAATGTTGAAAAGATGGAGCGTTTTCTTTGAACAGCATGGTAACCACTTGAGCACCTTTTGCAGATTCACTGAGATCTACATTTACTTCTGCGTTGATAAATTTGTGTTTCCATTTGCTTGGTATTATTGCAGCAAACTCATTTTTGACACTGACTTATGTCCGAATTAGCATTCTGAAATTTCTACATTTCGAACTGTTCAATATGTTACATATAAATCCCTTGATTTTATGAAGACATCAAAGTATATAACTAATATATTAAAACGAGACACATCACTAAATCCAACCCAAATCTGAAGCACACCGTTTTCCATAGTAATGTAAATAAAATGACAGAATAATATACTTGACATCGAGTCCCGTGTACACAAAATTTGGTGGGAATTAATACGAGCCTGAAAGTTGCAAAACATAGTTTATTACGTTGTGAAAACGTAAGTGCATTATTTTCGTAAGGAGGAGATATTACATAGAGATTAATCTGTGTTGCAGCTGGAAGATAAAAGAAGTCTGACATGCCTGTCGTCACGCTACGTAAGAATTCATTAAACTTCGGAACTACGGTAATTTTAAAAAGAAACAAGTATAACAAGGTGGCCAACCGTGGCACGAGAAGCTTCTTAAGGCACGCCGTAAAACTTCTCGCAGAGAGAGGCAGAGAATGTGAAAAACGTTCAGAACTAGACTGCCCGCAAGGCACTTCGGTTCCATACCTACGAATTTTTTGTGAATAAACAGCTGAAGCCACAATTTACTCTCAGGATATACTAGAGGAAATTTTCTTGACAAGCCATAATGAGCGTCGTACGATCATCCATAATTCTCGACTGCTCTGTAATTTCATTACACTAAAACAATATGTCAGTATATAGCAAAGTACTCAGTTGCTTCTAAAGTGTAAAATGAAGTATATTTGTTTTGAAATGATATGATTATACGATGGTTTGCTTAAGCAATACAGTCCGTTATATGGTACAGATTGTCTCTGTGGGAACAATCAGTTACATGTGCAGGAAAAAATCGCTCATATATTTCATAATGATTCTGTAAGAATTTGCGCGTTTTTAGGCTGGAATGGATTGACAGCAGTAAGAAATTGGCGTTTCAACTTGCAAAGTCCTGCACAAAATTACTTGCTGGCCGCGATACCAGCACAAAATTTTTTTTTAAATGTGATTTAAATCTCGTTCTTGTGTTGAGTAACAGAAAAAAGAGACGAGTGGTGAAAGTGCATTCTTTTCACACTTCGAAATAATTATTCTTCAGCTGGCCGGTGTGACCGAGCGGTTCTAGGCGCTTAGCCTGGAACCACGCGGCCGCTACGGTCGCAGGTTCGAATCCTGCCTTGGGCATGGATGTGTGTGATGTCCTCAGGTTAGTTAGGCTTAGGTAGTTCTAAGTTCTAGGGGACTGATGACCTCAGATGTTAAGTCCCATAGTGCTCAGAGCCATTTGAACCATTATTCTTCAACATCTGGATGAGTGTTTACCAAAATAGCTTCGGCAACGTGCCCTGTCACATCATCAAGTGTTCTGGTAGACTGAGGTGCTGTCCAACTGTGTGCTCTTAGTTTGATTTCCTTCCTACTGCTCGTTTAGGTGCAGATGCATCACGGGCTTTCTATCGTCAGCACATCCTCTAACAACTTGTCTGTTGTATCGTAACCGAGGTATCATTCAAATTATACGGGAGAGCAACGAATAAATAATAATTTTGGAACAGGTGATCCAGTCGGCAAGGCTAAGGTCTGCCACATATAACAACATGTACTATGTACTACTACAGAATTACTGTAATATGAAACTTGCTATCAAGGGAAATTATTAAAGTAAATAGATATTTATACACCTTTTGAGTTTATGTGACCGCACATTAACGTCCACTTAGAAGGCAAGTGGAATGTAGATTTATAATAGGTTCCAGGGTACTGTGGTAAAAGTAGAGGGGCAGCACAAGTCCCAGACAGCTTGAAAGCAGTTGAATACTACATTATTACTACCAGCTGAGTTCCTTGTGTTGCCTGGGTATATATTTATTCCATTCTTCTATTAGTCCATCTCGTTCTTCGCCAGCTATCCGAACATCTTCTCCTTCCCCTCTCTCTGTCCTACCACACTCTCTATCCATGAGCTCTTCTTTGTCTCTCTGTCCATCTTCTCCTCCACCTTCTCTCTATCCACTTCCCTACTCCACCTTCTCTCTCTGTGCACCTCATTCTGTCTCTCTATGTCCCCTTTCTCAACCAACTACATCCACACCCTCACTTCCATTGGCTCTTCCCCCTCTGTACATTTCCTTCCCTCCCCCATAATTACATTACCTCGACCCCTCTCTTTGTCCATCTCCTACTCACCCTCTGTCCAAATCCTCCTTCCCCATCACTCCATCTCCTCCTCCTCCTCCTCTTCTCCATCTCCTTCTCCCTCTATCGCCTTTCATCTCCTCCTCCCCTCTCCTCCACTTTCCTTTTACTGTCCATCTTCTCCTCACCCCATTCTCCATCCACCTCCCTGTTGTTCACTTTTTCTGTTAATTTCCTCCTCCCCTCTCTCGGCTTATCTCTTTTTAGTCCCTGTTTTTGTCCATCTTCCTTCTCTGCCCACCTCCTCATTTTCCTTCTCTCTGTCCAATTCCTCTCCATCTGTCACTGTCCACCACCTTCTCCCCCTTTCTCCACGTTATTATCCCTACCCCAATAGGAGGATGAAAGATCTTACCCTCACATTACTTCTTTCTAGTCGTGACTGATATGTGTAGCAAATCTGATAGAAATCATTGCAGGTGTTTAGGATGAGACTTTTACCCACAGCTTTGCCCAGTTACTCACAGGTAAAATATAAGTGAAATATTTATCGTTTTTTGCGTTTGTTTGTACACATTTCATCTGTAGCTGTAGTGCATTCCACAATGCAGTTTCATTTTTACTCAGCTCAGTGTTTATGACGTCTAATCTCCAGAGCTATTTGTCATACAATGATATAATTTTGGAAATACGTCTATTAGTATATATGGTTACCGTGTTGTGTTGTAAACCGCTTTGTTAGCAAAGGGTTAGTGGTAGTTTTTCTCGAATCGTATGACCCCGTATCTCCTGAACTGTGTGTAGTACAATGATATACACTGAAGCACCAAGGAAACTGGTATAGGCATGCGTACTCAAATACTTAAACAGGCAGAGTGCGGGGCTGCGGGCGGCAAAGCCTGTATAAGATAAAAAGTGTCTGGTGCAGTTGTTAGATCGGTTACTGCTGCTACAACGGCAGGTTGTCAACATTTAAGTGAGTTTGGTGTTATAGTCGGCGCAGGAGCGATGGGACACAGTATCTCCAAGGTAACGATGAAGTGGGGATTTTCCCTTACGACCATTTCTCAAACGTACTCTTAATAATAGGAATCCGATAAAACATCAAATCTCCGACATCAATGCTGCTGGGAAAAGACTCTGCAAGAACGGGACCAACGATGACTCAAGAGAATCGTTCGACGTGACAGAAGTGCAACATTTCCGCAAATTGTTGCAGATTGCAATGCTGGGCCATCAACAATTCTCAGGGTACGAGCAGTTCAACGAAACATCATTGATATGGGCTTTTGGAGCCGAAGGCCCACTCGTATATTCTTTATGACTGCACGACACGAAGCTTTACACGTGGCCTGGTGATGACGGGAAAAATGTTGCTTCGTCAGACGAGTCTCGTTTCAAATTGTATCTAGTGGATGGACGTGTACGGGTATGGAGACAACCTCGTGAATACGTGAACCCTGCATGTCAGCAGGGGACTGTTCAAGCTGGTAGAGGCTCTGTAATGGTGTGGTATGTGTGCAGTTGAAGTGATATGGGAACCCCGATATGTCTCAATACGACTCTGATAGGTGACAGGTACGTAAGCATCCTGTTTGATCACCTGCATCCATTCATGTCCATTTTGCATTCCGACAGACTTGGACAATTCCAGTAGGACAATGTGACACCCCACACTTCCAGAACTGCTACAGAATGGCTCCAGGAACACTCTCCTGCGTTTAAATACTTTTCCTGGCCACCAAACTCCCTAGACATGAACATTACTGAGCATATTTGAGATGCCTTGCAACGTGCTGTTCAGAAGAGATCTTCACCCCCACGTACTCTTACGGATTTATGGACAGCCCTGCAGGATTCATGGAGTCAGTTCCCTCCAGCACTATTTCAGAGATTAGTCGAATCCATGCTACGTCGTATTGCGGAACTTCTGCGTTCTCGCGGGGACCCTACACGATATTAGGGAGGTGTACCAGTTTCTTTGTCTCTTCAGTGTAATTTCGCTGCTACATTCCGCGGTATATGTAAACACTGTCGGCAAAATTTGTTGCGGATAAAGCCAGTAGTAAAGAAGCAACGTCATGCTTCATGTGCCAGTTTTATTGCATGAACAGTGAAAGTGTGGTAAGCGACAAACTTTTTTCCTCTTTTCATTTTGTGGGGGTTGTCACCAAGAAGAAGTTACGCAAGCATTTTAAATTATTTTAAAGATTGTTGCGTGTCACTAGGTGCTCTCACTCTCAAATGCTGCAAGAATAAGATATGGGAGTTAGTGCGTCGTGTGTTACACTGATTTCCCACCAACACCCCCACCCTTTGATAGGTAGGTGGTACTTACCCACATAGTGATTTTTTTCAGACAATAAGTGAGACTTGTACCAAGATTGTTTGAAATGGTCCATTTATTTAGGATTACATACATTGATACATTACGTACATACATATATACGTACACTATGCGATCGAAATCATCCGGAAACCCACAAAAACACACGTTTATCATATTAGGTGCATTGTGCTGCCTCCTACTGCCAGGTACTCCATATGAGAGACCACAGTAGTCATTAGACATCATGTGAGAGCAGAATGGGGCGCTCCGCGGAACTCACGGACTTCGATCGTGGTCAGGTGATTGGCTGTCACTTGTGTCATACGTCTGTAAGCGAGATTTCCACGGTCCTAAACATCCCTAGGTCCACTGCTTCCGATTTCATAGTGAAGTGGAAACGTGAAGGGACACGTACAGCACAAAAGCGTACAGGTCGACCTCATCTGTTGACTGACAGAGATCGCCGACATTTGAAGAAGGTCGTAATGTTAATAGGCAAACATCTATCCAGTCCATCTCACAGGAATCCCAGACTGCATCAGGATCCACTGCAAGTACTATGACAGTCAGACTGGAGGTGAGAAAACTTGAATTTCATGGTGGAGCGGCTGCTCATGAGCAACACATCACGCCAGTAAATGACAAACGACGCCTCGCTTGGTGGAAGGAGCGTAAACATTGGACGATTGAACAGTGTAAAACGTTGTGTTAAGTAATGACTCACGGTATACGATGTGGCGATCCCATGGCATGGTGTGGGTATGGCGAATGCCCGGTGAACGACATCTGCCAGCGTGCGTAATGCCAGCAGTAAAATTCAGAAGCTGCGGTGTTATGATGTGGTTATGTGGTTGTATTTTGCATGGACAGTGCTTCCACACCTTTTTTTTTTTTTTTTTGCATGTCGCTATCACAGTCCAGGCCTACTCAGATGTGTTCTTCTTTCTTCCCAATGCTGAACAGCAATTCGGGGTTGTCGATTGCATCTCTCAACACGATCGAACATCTGTTCATAATGCATAGCGGATAATGGCGGTCACACGACAATAGCATCCCTGTAATGGACTTTCCTGCACAGAGTCCTCACCTGAATCCTTTAGAATACCTTTGGGATGTTTTGGAATGTCGACTTCGTGACAGACCTAGCCGACCGACACCGATACCTCTCCTCAGGGCATCACTGCGTGAAGAATGGGCTGCCATTCCCCAAGAAACCTTCCTGTACCTGATTGAACGTTTGCTTACGAGAGTGGAAGCTGTAATCAACGCTAAGGGTGGGCCAACACCATATTTAATTCCAGCATTACTGAAGGGGAGCACCACGAACTTGTAATTTTCAGCCAGGTGTCCGGATACTTCTGACCGCATAGTGTAAGTACTACCATTTTTGTAATGTGCAGGTTAACTCCAGGAGACCTGGACCAGTGGGTGGGACGGACCAGTGGCATATTTCACAAATGCTACTCTGGAGAGCAGCTCCCGCTACTTTCATGGAAGCACTTTCGTGAACAGTCGTGGTGCATAAGTTTTGCGGTCATTTTCATGTTAGTTCTGGGTAAAAATCACATTGTCTGTTCTGGTCAGCCGGAAAGTTTTATTCTTTAGTTACATAATTTTAGTATTAAGGCGTAGTCTGCACGAAATTGATACAATTTTTTTACTGACTGCTTGACTAATGTGTAGACATGAAACCAACCTAAAATGGCCACCGAGTTCGCTCCCTACAGACGGAAGTCGGGGTGATCAACCCTCTCAGACAATTGGGAAGATGGACTAGCGTTATGTGGGAAAGACGATAGACCATTGGTTTTAATGTGAGAGGGATGGAGCACAATTAACTTCAGCTTCAAGGCATTTGCAATAATTCCACTGAAGATGGTTGCAATCTCAGACTACACTTATTCGTCGGAAGGTACGACTGTGCCAACAAATGTAACATCAAAAGAACGGAGTTATCTGCACAAGTCAAATTCCTTCTCTGGCACAACTTCAGCCTCCACTCCTACTTAACCTAAGGCTTTTAAGATTACCACCGCTAAACTGACTACTCCTAAGCCAGCACAGACAAAAGTTTTGGAAGAAACATCAACTTGTTCCCTCTATTGAGAAAACCAGGAATTTTAAGAGGAAAGCAGCAAATGTATTCAAAGAGCTAAACCCTGTCGAAAATATTGAAATTGTAAAGAAAAAGAGCGATAATAAAAGAAAGAAAAAGGATAAAAGGCACCAAAAGCTCGCCTTCAGGGATTACTCGTGCAGAGAGAAACAGACTGAAGAAACTCAATACGAAAAATGCTGCCAATAGCTCACTGTGTTCTTCAGGTGCAGAATTGTAGAAGATTTCGAAAATAACTTTGATGAATGAGAGGAGGATGAATGTGGTGGCTGTGGTGACACCTGCTACGGAATGAATACAAATACTATTGTATTCTGTGTGTAGGCTGTTCACGATGGTCAACATTTCGTAATAAGTGTAATTGCTGTGGTGAGAGGAAGACAGCCTAATGCGTGAACAAAATCAGAAACTCACTAGAAAAACCGGTGTTCAACCAAGACTTATATTAAACTAATAAAATTGTTTTGGACTAAAACGTGTAATTGTATATTTCTGTATTCATTGCAAAGCATTCAAAATAAAAATGTGAAATTATAATTTACTGTTTTCTTCGAGTGTAGCCACTTTTATGGTCTACCTTTCCCAGTGCACTGGTCCACTTCACGCATAGACCTAAGAATAAGATGGACCACTCATCTATATATTTATTTTATCATACCTCTTGTAATTTAAGTGTCAGTACTTCAATAACATATCGAAACTGAGTTTATATGACACTCTATGCTAACATACTATTAGAACTATTCATATTGCTTAGAGGTGAGCATACGCCTTCCTTTTCGCCCATATTTCTCCCATTATCTTCCTGTGGGCTTCTTTACTCTCTTCAGAACATGTTGTACCGATCTTCTCGTTAATACTGCCATCTTGGTCAGCTCGTCATTTGTGAATTTTGGAGCTGTGCATTTCACGGTTTTGTACGTCTTCTGGAGTAATTCTAGCCAATTTCATATGAGTTTTGATCTTGTAACCAATTTCATCGCGTCCGTTTTGGCTTTGTTCCTCTTGTCAAAAATATCGAGTTGGTTTTTAAGTCTCTCTGGGATTCTTTAAACGTGTCCATAGACTCCAAACCTGGGTTTTCTACTGTCGCTGTGAATGTTTGTGTATTGTCTGATTTCCTGAATGCTTATGAGTCGGTATGGTTCATCTACAGATTAGGAGCTCAGAATTATTCTTACGATTTTGTGTTCCTTTTTCTCCAACTTTACAATGTCAGATCTCCTTTTCATATTTGTTTCTGATCCTTAAAGGCAGTTTGGTGTATTTGCCGTATTGTAATGTCTTAGTGTTGCAGTCTGGGACATACGTTTCTTGTTGCAGATATTCTGGGTAAATTGGTGAGCAGTTTCCATCTCCTGGCACCTGACTTCGTTTGCTTTTGTATCAATTGGCTTTTCGTGTATAATTTGATTGACGTACATAAATTGTGAAACTCTTTTGATTTGCCAAATTTCATCTCCATGAAGTTTGGTGCTTGTTTGTTGCAGGTTAGGTAATGTGGCTTCTTAAAAGATCGACTTTTTTCTGCACTTTCAATCATGAATTGGCCTTTTGATGTTGCGATAGTGAAATTCGTGAGTTAGTATTGCCAAAGCGTCTGAAAATTCTAGGCAATCTACCTAAATTATTTTTCTCTACCTAAATTGATTGGTTGGTAAATTTTGAGGGCTGATTTTGTTTATGTCATTCTTGTATCACTCTCTTCATGACACAATTGAGAAGTAATGCAGTCATCCCACCTCCTTGTCTTTGTGTTTTGATATCGAAAGGATCAGGGAGTTCCTGCATAAAATGAACCTTGCCGTTTCAATCTGTCAGTGTTTGTTTTATGATTTCAGGTGTTTTCATATGTAGAGATTTTTCTTTTAATATCTGGGAGCGTGATTCGCAGTAAACGGAGTCATAGGCTTTTTTGTAACAACTAAATTTTTGCTAAAAATTCTCTGATTTCTTAGGCTTAGCTTTAGGATCATGGTTTACTCTGGACATGATCAGCCTGATATTTTCCAATTTTTGGTTGTAGTTGTTTTTACATTCTGCTGTGAAGGCACTGGAATAGGATTTTGTATGAAATTGATATTAGTGAGGTTCCCCCTGTATCTATTGACATCTATTCTGTCTCCCTTCATATGTTATGAGTGAATTAATGCATTTTCCATTCTTCTGGAGTTTGTTCTGGTTGCCAACTGTCTTGCTTGATTTTCGTGATTTCTTTTGTGGTGTCTGAGACTGCTGGTCTGAGGATTTCTGCTGTGATTCCATCTTCCCCAGATGCTTTATTGTTTTTGTCTTTTGATCTTAATTTCTTCTTCATCTCGTGGTAATGAATTTGGATTATTGTCTGCAGGCTCTTGTTGTGGGAATCTTTGCGACTTTTCTGGATATTCAAGTACACCTTTTAAATGTCTGACAAATTACTTTTAGTTTTCGTCATTGTTGAGTCATTTCGCCATTCTTTTGAAGCACATACTTTGTGGTTGATATGCTGTTACCTTATTTTTGAATTTCTTATAGAAATATCGTATGTTGTTTTTTTCGAACTCCTTCTCAATTTCCTTTTTGATCTTTCTTATTAATTTGGATATCACTCTGCTCACTGCTGAGAATGTTTTGTAGTGGTCTTTTGTCTTATTACTGCTGCAGTTGTTTTATGCATTCTGTCAAACACTCACATCCCTTATTCCTCCAAGGATCCTCTTTTTCTGCAGAGGAATTAAAGTTTATGCTGTTTCTATAATTTCTTTGGAGTCCCTGCCAATTGTTTCACTACTTTCCCTCTAATTGTTCTATGAGAGACGGTTGGAACCCGATTGTGTCAAATTTGAAGTTTCTCTTCTTTTTTGTGAACGTCTGAGGTTTCAAACGTAGTTTTAATTCTTGTCAGTGACTGGTCTATGTTTACAACCTTTCTGACAGTCTCTGAGACTGCTATGTGGTCAGTTTGTATATCACCCGTGAGTGGCTTGGTGATCCCTGTGTTACCTATTATATTTTTTTAAGTGTGTTGAAATGTCGTTAAGGTTGAACATTCCACTGTGTTCAACTATTCATCGTCGCCTTTGTTTGGTCCGTTTATGAGATGTGAATTTTCGTTTTCCTGTACTTTCTTTCTTTGCCTTGGAGTGTATACTGAAATCGCCTAGTACGATTTTGACGTGGTTTTGTGGCGTTTAAGATGTTATTTCTTTTAACAGTTCCCATGATTTGTCAACCTTCTCACGTTTGGTTTTATTTTCGACATTGAATTCTTTGACATCTTGGGTTGTTGGGTGTTCTGCCGGATATGAACGTTGTACTTGCACGATATTTCGGCAGCGTAACTCATTACCTTCATCAGGTGCGACCTGAGACTACTCCTCGAGTAGACCTAGTCCAGTATTTATGCCTGTTGCCTTCCCCCTTCACCAGGCGCTCCCTCTGCGGTCTGCGGCCGCTCGCTGCGATCTTCTAGAGCATTGCCGTTCCCTTTTCCGTCCGCTGCGGTCCTGGGTGTTCTCTTTGCGGTCCGCGCCCGCCAGACACGCTCCGGGGTGTTCCATCTTCGGTCTGGTGCCTTTGGAATCCCGTCTGTGGTACGAGGGATTCCCCCTGTGGTCCTCTACCGCTCACTGTGATCTGCTGGAGCGTTGTCGTTCCATTTTCGGTCCGCTGCGGTTCTAGATCAAAGGAGGCCAATATCCAGTATGCAGTCTGTGGTATTTAGTTACATGAACTGTAATTAGAACATTGGGCTGTTTTGAGCTTCGCGGTGACGCCCAAACGATAGTTATGTACATGGTTGGCTACTGTACTGCTCTTCATTCCATTCCCTGATGATTACTGTTATTATGTCATAGGGAGCAAAGGTGGGGGATGCAGTCATGGTATCTACTCCAGCGGGGAACCCTTTCTCCCACAAACTTATTAAAAAGAGTATATATCAACATATTATTGACATTGATTTGAATTTCGTGTTGTACGATCGTTCCTCTCCAGCACAGACTGGGTCTTTTTCCTACCACTTTTTTTCTGGGATGGGTGGGGAAGGAAGGGGGAGTGGTAGGAGAGTGGGATGTGCTCTGGTGGTGACAATGAGCACTAGCTCAGTCGATTCCTGCATCTCAAAGTGAGCCCATACACAAAAATTTCCCAAAAGACGACACCTTCAATCAACAGCAGTGTAATTACGTAATTAGGACATGTAGGTGCTGGACATAAGCTTTTCCCACCAAATAAAAGTGAGATCCAACCCCTGTGAAACAAATTTTATAAATAAAGAGTAAATCCTATGCTATATAATTGAATCTCCTGTCATGCACAGATGGCAGCTTGGAGCTGATGGCCATTCTCAATCAGGATTTGCGATGGTAGGAGTCCTCACATGCATCGGTATTCCGAAGGGGTTTACTGGATAGAGACAGCTTTGTTTCTGGTTCAGTTTGACCATGGACGATGTCTCTTGCAGGCCTGGCAGTGGCACACTACAGGAGGAGAAGGAGAGAGAGAGAGCACGTTTCTCGAGAGGAATTGCTCAGGCATCAAGTATCAAATGGTTGCGGCCAACTGATGCTTTTGCTTGCGGATTAGCATGACATCTAGTGTGTCAGTCTCAGGGCCTGAGCAGACACTCTTGGAACTGAAATGTGGCGCGCCGCTGACGTACACATCACTTTCTGACACCCCGAGCGACCTGTGTGTGTGTGTGTGTGTGTGTGTGTGTGTGTGTGTGATGAGAGCGACACTGGGTGCAGGATGGCGGACGATGTGTACTTTATGATCGAAAGATTTTTAACAGTGTAATTAAGTGTTATGGGTGTTTCATGATGGTATTCGTTGTGCAATCAGAATGGGAAACCATTTTAATTCTTTAAGTATTCCTTGCATCATTTTCTATCCTGTAAATTCTTAAAATAAACAATATTCCACACATTGTCTAAATTGTTTAAACAGTATTCCATACACTGCAATCGATTTCTCACCATATTCTTTAAATAAATGAATAAACTATATCGTACAAGTTGTTTAAACAACATCACATACACTGCCATCGATTTCCCTACAAATGGCTGATCAACTGAGTCCTTTTCCCATCAGCTTCTGGGAGATGGAGTTGGAGGGGTGGGGGAACAATAGGTTAAGGATCTGTCAATTAAAAGGAAGGATTATCTCCAGGGGATCATAATGCTCTTAGCCAAACAACAGATTAAGGACCTGTCAATCAAATGAAGACAATAGGTTTTCCCCTGGTAGCCTACTTGCCCCTGAATGTAGGCAACCCGCAGTAAGGAATTGTGCTGACGCCCCTGTTGCCCTACTACTTAAGTAACCTCAGTGGAGCTTCACCCAATTTTGCTCCTTTCCCAATCCTACTACTTCTCTCCCATCCCTCTCATTTTGTGGAATTTGCAATTGACACTAGGCTTCATGGGCATATTTAAATGAGTGTGGAGGATATGTTGAAGCCGGCCGAGGTGGCCGAGCGGTTCTAGGCGCTGCAGTCTGGAACCCCGTAACCGCTACAGTCACAGGTTCGAATCCTGCCTCGGGCATGGATGTGTGTGATGCCCTTAGGTTAGTTAGGTTTAAGTAGTTCTAAGTTCTAGGGGACTGATGACCTCAGAAGTTAAGTCCCATAGTGCTCAGAACCGTTTTTGAACATATTGAAACTGTAGGAAGAGCATTTTCCTCCCAAATGATAAAGTTGTTCCGGATTGTTATGATGATTACCTACTTCTTGTAGGCAGTAAATTCTGTGAAATGACAGACGGAAATGCTATGATTTCTCCATTGTCTCCAGCAATGACCAACTATTTTATGGAACATTTTGAGGATTGTGCATTAAATTTGGCTCCTGTTTGTCCATCTTCAGTCAGTACCGTTGGGCCTTCACGTTTATGATCAGGCAACACAGGGTAGAAGCCCTTAAGTACTTACAGGAACATTATAGGAACATGCACCCAAAAATCCATCTCTTCATCGAGAAAGAGATAGAGAGAAGTCTTCCATTTTTAGATGTACTGGTAAAACGAAGTTCGGATGGACGCCTCAGCCTCTCAGTGTATCGCAAACCGACAAGTACTGATTTATATCTTGACGCCCAGAGCTTTCGCCATACAGTCCATAAGAGAGCAGCTTTAAATACTCTGATACACAGAGCAAAAAACGTTTCTGACGAAGGCATAATCCATTCCGAAATTAATCATCTAAAGTAAGGAAAAACCGTTTCTGACGACGACATAATCCATTCCGAAATTAATCATCTAAAGTACTTGTTTTGAAAAACGGCTATGGGTCACGTGATATCAAGTCAGCGTTATCCGAGAAAAGGAAACTTGAAAATGGTGAATATTCACGTGATGAGTCACCGACTACATTCTTTCCCTTTTGTGGAGCTATATCAAGCAAAACCGGGAGATTCCTAGGAAGACGAGGTGTCTGATGTATTTTCCAAACTTATAAGAAGATAAGGCAATACTGCGCCCTGTTGAGGACGTTATCGGTCTCTGGATTACTGCAATGTGATGTTTGCGGTGCATGGAAGCGAGCACTCGATGCAGTGAAGAGCCACAGACATTCCTCATAATGTTCACTCCATGGCGGGAGTGGAGGTGCCACCAGCGCAGACGTTGACACCATCTGCGACAGCATGGTGTATCTCTCGACCAATCAGAAGCCGTCTTTGGTCTCTACAAGGCCACCACAGCAAACATTTTGACAGTCATTTGCTCCTGACGAAGGCGATGGTGAAAATCGTCGAAAGCTCGAGTTTTTACGTGAGACGACGTGAAAAGAGGTCCGAGAACAGTACCATCTCATATTATATCTATTACCAACTCAAGGAAATATTCACCAATCAATCCCAGAACACTTTTACCTCCTTTTGAAGCACATTAGTGCTGAACGAAGTGAATGAATACTAACCCCAGCTATAGCACCCAATCTACAATGTGCCGCATTGAAATTCCTCATTCAGAATAAACCCTAACTAGCTACAGATATCTGAGATCCTGTAATTTTTTTAAAAATTTACACACCCTTCCTCTTACCTGATCGGTCAAACATTAATCTGACACTGATCCCACACAAAGGTCTCATACGCTCATGTTTCCTGGAAACATTGCACAGTGGCCAAACTGACAATTTTGCTATTTAACATCAGGGTACAGGTACTAACCTGCAACCATCTGCATTGACTTTGCCGTTATGAGTGTCCAATGCACTCAAACCGTGAATTTTCCTGCAATTTCGCCAAGTGTGAACATGCTGACCACATCGACAGCACATGACCTCTACACTGGGAAATACCCTCCTTTCTCTAGGTTGTAAAGATCTGTCAGCGTCTTTTCTGTTTACTATTTTAATTAACTTTGCAGCTATCAGACTGAAGTACAGGAGCTTTACGTAGAGAACACGCTTCACTACGAAATTAACTTGACCATGTGCTTCATATGAATGTGTGTCTCTTTTAGTTTTCTGATATAAAAGCTGTTCATTTAAAGAATGGAAAATGTTACTCCGAATTACGTGCTTTATTGTTCCTTTAGAATGTAACACACTCCCCTATCAATGCTTACGTTCATCCAGTCTTATGTTAAGAGTTACGATTGTGTCACATTGACACTGAAGTAGACACACTAATTAAATTTGCTACTACTGATGAATGGAAGTCTTTTAATATTATGTTCTACTATCAATATATTTTTCGACGACCGTTTCTGATTCACAAATCTCGCAATTAATCTCTCATGCCTTTTCACGAGATACCTGAATTACCAAAACACTTTTATTGTACGATGAATTATAACACATTCAACTCGTAACTATATTTCTACCAGAATCTTCATACTAGTAATCCACAATGCAGCTGCACGTGACCATCCCTTGTGGGAACACAACGGTGACTCACCTGCACATATCAAGGCTGGGTGTGATCATTATGACTGGGGAATTATTGTCATTATAGATTAGACAATGTTTCCTCAGAGAAAAGACTGCTCTGTTACGAAATTTCCAGGAGCAACTGACATGTAAGAAGTACAAAATTGATAGATTACAACATCAAAGGTAGCAGTACCCCTTACATCACCAACAGCAGAATTTTGTTTTTGAAAGTAGGAAAATAGCTATTTTGGAAACAAAGGAAAAGAAAACAGATCTCCCACAGAAATTCTGATCATCAGCCAAATCCCAACAGATACAAAAGACTGATGAATAAACCAGCAGTGGTCCCATACTGGGTTATTACACTACTGGCCATTAAAATTGCTACACCAAGAAGAAATGCAGATGATAAACGGGTACTCATTGGACAAATATATTATACTAGAACTGACATGTGATTACATTTTCACGCAATTTGGGTGCATAGATCCTTAGAAATCAGTACCCAGAACAACCACCTCTGGCCGTAATAACGGCCTTGATACGCCTGGGCATTGAGTTGGGATCCAGCACGGCGTTCCGTATTACCCTCCTCAACCCACCGATTCCATATTCTTTTAACAGTCATTGGATCTCGACCAACGCGAGCAGCAATGTCGCGATACGATAAACCGCAATCGCGATAGGCTACAATCAGACCTTTATCAAAGTCGGAAACGTGATGGTACGCATTTCTCCTCCTTACACGAGGCATCACAACAACGTTTCACCTGGCCACGCCGGTCAACTGCTGTTTGTGTATGAGAATTCG
The DNA here is from genome assembly GCF_023864345.2 of Schistocerca serialis cubense. Taxonomy (NCBI): domain Eukaryota; kingdom Metazoa; phylum Arthropoda; class Insecta; order Orthoptera; family Acrididae; genus Schistocerca; species Schistocerca serialis. Next base: position 666,061,020 of record NC_064641.1, on the reverse strand, counting down.
GTTGGAAACTTCCCTCATGTCAGCACGTTATAGGTGTCGCCACGGCCGCCAACCATGTGTGAATGCTCTTGAAAGATAATCATTTGCATATCACAGCATCTTGTTCCTGTCGGTTAAATTTCGCGTCTGTAGTACGTCATCTTCGTGGTGTAGCAATTTTAATAGTCAGTAGTGTATAATACAATATAATATATATGTTATGTACTCTTCACACTGTATCGTCCCTACACTAAAAATTATAAACTCCACTTTTTTATTTAGGGTGGTAAGCAGGCAATGAAAATACATACAAATCAAATTTGTCATATGACTACATTAAATAGTAATAAGAAAATAATCTTTTTTGTACAGACATCCGTGAAAATGGTGCCAAACAAGTACTTACTTCAATCCTTTTACACCTCTACAGCATCAGCACACCCTAACCATTAAGTTCTCGTATGAGAACGATCATGCTTTGCTTCTCTTAACTCACCTTCAAAGAAATTCTTAGAAGTTTCGTGCACAGGTTGCACAGAGAAGACAGTACCATTGCCTAATTATCACCTCTTAAACTACTCTAGACACTGTATTCGTATTCTGCATCACTGAAAATACCTTCTTGTGTATCGAGGTATGCATTTTACTTCCTTCAGTCATATTTCCATAAGCTTAGTAATTATGATACTTGAACAGTTCTTTGTATTCAAACGCTGATCCGCCTTTGCAAAAGGAATATTAATATACATAAAACTGCAGCTCAGCACACACAAGAAATCAGAAAAATGTAAATTTTCTTTACTGCAAGATAATTATGTTCCTGTCATAGTACAGAATGTTACAACTGCACATCGAATATAGCATCACTACTCATGTGACAATGAAATTGGAAAAATAAGCAAGAAATTATACGTCTATGGCAAACAACATGACCTCAGGTCACAGACATACATTTGCTGGACTGGAAAAGACGCATCTTTTACTAAAATTTGGCATGTGGTGAGGAAAGGTAGCAGGATCTGGAGGTTTGTGTATGGTACTACTACGATTTTCTGAAACGAAATTACCTTGTCTGCTTTACGAAATGATCAAAACAAGTTTGCAGTTGAGCAAATATTTGTGTACTAATTGAATTTAACAATTACACTGTGAAACTGTGTTATGAGAAGACCACCAAGTTGCATATACACACGTTTAAGGCAGACTGTAGTTCTCGTAAGAACACTCAAACCAATACAGACACTTCTCATAAAAAACAAATAGCACGTTTTACTTATAAGGCCACTTTATAGCGAGTATGCTATTCAAAGAAAAGCCTAAACTGATCGAAACTGGTTAAAACCACATCATTAAGTTATGTATCCTAATATTAGATTCATTAAATGCCTTAAACCATTGAAACAGTGCCAGTATTTCATATAAGACAAACTGCAATGTGATTATTCGGAGCTCGCATACGGTAGAAAAGCAGAAATACGTCAGATGTTTCTTGTTATGCTCGCTCTTAGACGTGTTCCATCCTTTGTATTTTCCATCAGCTGTACGAATTACAGCCATATACAATGCATGTATTGATCACTACATCAACACTCTAAAGATAACATAGTTATGTTCGTCTGTCCACATTTCTTAAGACTGATTTATCTGTAAATGAACAGCTATTCACAATTTCTTTGCTCTTGCCGCCATATTGCGATTCCAAAGTACTGACTTCAGTGACACCAATACGCTACCGCCAGTCTAGTAATGTATGTCTGTGCCTCAGGGTCAAGCAAATAACTATCAAGACATAAGCAATAAGATAAAACTTTGTTTTTGTGTGTCTAATATAAGAGAGACAAAAAAACTGCCATTTTAAGTTGAAAAAAATTAATGCGAAGAAATATAAGTTTACGAATAGTCAGCTGGCCGAAAACAAATGCAAATGCCTAACTGGCATTTTAACTTTTTGGCACATCACTCTTAGCTACACACACTCACTGGCAGGTAGACGTAGCAGCTAACTTTGGACGCTAGGCGCGCGCGGTGAGCGTCATTGTTGCGTAGTAGCTGGTAGCGCATAGACCGTGGCTGTGAGAACAAAGATTATTAACTAACTGCGCCTTAGACGAGCCTTTCTCGTGGGCATCGGTTGTACAATCATTGGGTCACCGAAATCCCCACTCTTCGACGTCTGGCATGCAGTGAACATGGACACAATAACGTGGCTAAGGGTCGGCACGCCCGACAACAAATCAAAGCAAGTGTAGGGCGTAACACTCCTACATCCGTAAGTCTCGCAACCGAAAAATGACAAAGAAAGAATATTTCACTGTTCACTATAACAACAGTCAACATTGCTGATAGCCTACAACACACGTGCAATAGTTCAACACAAAGAAGTCACTGTTCATAAGCATTTGACAATTCAATTAATTGTAAGTGCCTCTTGCGGCTGTACAACATGCATAATGAACCGTGTCCAACCAACTCTTCTCCCTCTTCTTTCTTCTCTTCTTCCACTGTGTCATATTTACGTCCTTGTAAGCGATCAAACGGCAATACGTCACTTCACCTATGCACCAACTTGACCTTGGCCGTTAATTCCTTTCTCATTCTACTTCTTCCTGCATTTCTGTCTTTGAGTCGATGAGCCATAATCATATCGCGCCTCTTCGCCGCGGTAATAGCATGATCTCTTGTTCCCTTAACTTGCGTTTCTCTTGATTCCCATGGCTTCTTCTCCATTGCGTCTTGTGCGGATCTTCGTTATCCCTGCCTCACCATCCTAATTATTGCGCTAGGCAGAAGACCACGATCTTGGCACGTAAGCTATTGCATCGCTCTGCGTACTATGTCATTCTCTTTATACCGTACTTCAGAATGGTGATATCTTGCTAATACCTGTTCCAAAATTTCTGATTGTATTTCGTCGCAACTGTAGTGGTGTGGATCATTGCAAATCAAATCATTAGTGCTTTTAGACCAGTGTTTATGCAATAACAACTTCTCTATATCTTCGTACAAATGGCTCTGAGCACTATGGGACTTAACTGCTGTGGTCATCAGTCCCCTAGAACTTAGAACTACTTAAACCTAACTAATCTAAGGACCTCACACACATCCATTCCCGACGCAGGATTCGAACCTGCGACCGTAGAGGTCGCGCGGTTCCACACTATAGCGCCTACAACTGCTCGGCCACCCCGGCCGGCCATCTTCGTACAACAAACTTTCTTATTCTTGCATCCCAAACAACATACCCTCAAATTTCTTCTCACGATCTAACGTACTCTTACATTTTGTTGTAAACCATGTTTCTGTTTGGTAAATGTCTGCTCCAGCTTCTCTTTGACAATAATTTCTGTGTCTTGTGCTTGAATAGTCCGGTTCAAATTACATTCCATTAAATCCTTTAGCAATTCCATGACGATATTTTAATGATTTTCCAATCTTATATCTGTTTTATTTTGACGTTCCATTTTCGTTTGGAATAATACCATTATATCTGATTGACTGCTATTTTAGGATGAAAACGAGCTCCCGACTAGCTCTTCACGTTTTTAAATGTGTGACGTCCAAGTTTTCCTCGCTCTTTAATTCTACCGTTATTTCCGTGTCCACCGGTTCACTAAAAGCAGAATCTTTGATTATGCACGAACGCTTTCTCCCTCTTTATAGAACTATTTTTCCACTGCAGTATCGATTGGTATCTGCTCCTTTACTGACGACACTTTTTTTACACTTGAAAGTTAAAAGGTACAATATACAAGCGTAGCTAACCTTCGCGCAATATTCGTCTCACGCCAAATCATGGAAAATTTTCACCTACACCATAATTTCGAACTAAGGGCAACTGGCATTATTGTGACACGTTTTTTACTGCGACTGTTGGCTGCTGTGTGTGGAGTAATGCTACAAACTAAGTTGAGTGTGTTGCTCAGGTGGTCGTCTCAAACCGTCTATACCCGCCATACACATTTTTTCAGTAAACGCTGCTCAGTATGGGCGGTAGGCTTCAAGTTGCATTACCTAATGTTTGTAACAACCTACAGCGCTTACTGAAAAAATGCGTAAGGCAGGCGTACGTAGTTTGAGAGGACCAGCTCAGCAACTCAAGGAACGTAGTATGTAGCCTTACAATACACACAGCAACCAACTGCCGCAGTAACAAACGTAAGTGTAGCAATAATGCCAGTTGCGCTTAGTTCGAAATTGTTGCTGTAGGTGAAAATTTTCAATCATTTGGCGTGAGATGAATACTGCGTGAAGGACGTTAGTATTCGTGATAGTGTTGCATTACTGTGATATTTATTTATACAAGATGTAGATTTGCACTACTTGTCTCGAACTACTGCAGTCGAACATGCTGCTCCGATTCTATCAGCGATGGCGCACTCTTACACTCCTGGAAATGGAAAAAAGAACACATTGACACCAGTGTGTCAGACCCACCATACTTGCTCCGGACACTGCAAGAGGCCTGTACAAGCAATGATCACACGCACGGCACAGCGGACACACCAGGAACCGCGGTGTTGGCCGTCGAATGGCGCTAGCTGCGCAGCATTTGTGCACCGCCGCCGTCAGTGTCAGCCAGTTTGCCGTGGCATACGGAGCTCCATCGCAGTCTTTAACACTGGTAGCATGCCGCGACAGCGTGGACGTGAACCGTATGTGCAGTTGACGGACTTTGAGCGAGGGCGTATAGTGGGCATGTGGGAGGCCGGGTGGACGTACCGCCGAATTGCTCAACACGTGGGGCGTGAGGTCTCCACAGTACATCGATGTTGTCGCCAGTGGTCGGCGGAAGGTGCACGTGCCCGTCGACCTGGGACCGGACCGCAGCGACGCACGGATGCACGCCAAGACCGTAGGATCCTACGCAGTGCCGTAGGGGACCGCACCGCCACTTCCCAGCAAATTAGGGACACTGTTGCTCCTGGGGTATCGGCGAGGACCATTCGCAACCGTCTCCATGAAGCTGGGCTACAGTCCAGCACACCGTTAGGCCGTCTTCCACTCACGCCCCAACATCGTGCAGCCCGCTTCCACTGGTGTCGCGACAGGCGTGAATGGAGGGACGAATGGAGACGTGTCGTCTTCAGCGATGAGAGTCGCTTCTGCCTTGGTGCCAATGATGGGCGTATGCGCTGTGCAGGTGAGCGCCACAATCAGGACTGCATACGACCGAGGCACACAGGGCCAACACCCGGCACCATGGTGTGGGGAGCGATCTCCTACACTGGCCGTACACCACTGGTGATCGTCGAGGGGACACTGAATAGTGCACGGTACATCCAAACCGTCATCGAACCCATCGTTCTACCATTCCTAGACCGGCAAGGGAACTTGCTGTTCCAACAGAACAATGCACGTCCGCATGTATCTAGTGCCACCCAACGTGCTCTAGAAGGTGTAAGTCAACTACCCTGGCCAGCAAGATCTCCGGATCTGTCCCCCATTGAGCATGTTTGGGACTGGATGAAGCGTCGTCTCACGCGGTCTGCACGTCCAGCACGAACGCTGGTCCAACTGAGGCGCCAGGTGGAAATGGCATGGCAAGCCGTTCCACAGGACTACATCCAGCATCTCTACGATCGTCTCCATGGGAGAATAGCAGCCTGCATTGCTGCGAAAGGTGGATATACACTGTACTAGTGCCGACATTGTGCATGCTCTGTTGCCTGTGTCTATGTGCCTGTGGTTCTGTCAGTGTGATCATGTGATGTATCTGACCCCAGGAATGTGTCAATAAAGTTTCCCCTTCCTGGGACAATGAATTCACGGTGTTCTTATTTCAATTTCCAGGAGTGTATTTACTGTATCAATACAGAGTTTCTTAACTCCATTGTTCACAGTCGTTTCTCACTCTAACGGTTCGAATCACTGTTCTTCACCAAAATGCTGATGTTCATTCACGCTTCAGCAGACGTAAGACTCTCGTCGTTATTTTTTTTCTGTTTATTTTTTGGATTAATTTTGCGACTATTGGACTATGCAGCAGCATCGTGAAATGGCTTTGGAAATACTGCCCGCACTTTACGGAATATTTGAGGAGACAAACCCCACCAGATGCGTCTAACGCCATCTGCTCTACCTCTTCAAGGATGTCCTTTTCGGTGTTGTCGCAATATGCTATCTCATAAGGATTAATATTCGCCTTCCTAATTCGAGCAACAAAACTTTCCAGAGTCTCTCCTTGCATTTGAGTTATAGTTCTGAGTTGGTGAAGATAATACTGAGAGGTGTTTCTTCTCCTACAGTGTTCCAATAGTTCTTCCTACAACTCCTGTTTCCAGAGTCTCTCCTTGCATTTGATTTATAGTTCAGAGTTGGTGAAGATAATACTGAAAGGTGTTTCTCCTCCTACAGTGTTCCAATAGTTCTTCCTACAACTCCTGGAAGTATATAGTATATCGAAATATCTCATGGCCCCTCGCGTATGCCTTTGCATCCCCTGTTAACATCTACCAAGCCATACTTGTTAACTGCACATCACTACATCCCTCTAACATTGTAGCAAAAATTTCCTGACAAGAACGAATAACTAACGAAACAATGCAACGTCTACAACTGATATGGACAAGCTAGTTGGCGACTGTTGTTCCCTCTTCTTCCGTAAACTTTCGTTCCGTATTCAAAACCCCACATTTAAGTAAGTGAATTTAATTCAGTCAGAATTACTCATGATACAGGTACACCATGAGTCCCAGTGCCGGAACTAATGTACATAAAGGATAGGTTAACGTTACGAAATATTGTGGCCCTAGCGGTGACCCTTAAGGTGGGAATTTGCATTTTATCACTGAAAACTATTAAATGTGATAACAAATATAAGATTTCAATCCGCTTGCAGTTTGTTACAAATAGAGTCATAAGCATCCAAAACAATCCTGTAATTGCTAAAGTTGCAGTCACAATATTAACGATAAGATATACAAACCTAGACCGTCGGTTGGCAAAGTTATTCGTTGGTACCGGAACTACTCAACAATCTCGCATCTGACTTTGTGAACTATATCTCAGTCTGACTAGAAAACAATTATAGAGTCTGTTTGTCTGAAGAGAGAACCGAGGATACCCCTAGATCTGAGGATGAAATGACGAACTTCATGAGGATGAAATGGAAACCTGTCATGAACTGTAACTTCAAACTCTCGGTCGTCATAACATTTTGAAGCTGCTAGCTAAACTGACCATAATCTTCATTGTAATGCGAGCAGAGAGGTGACACCGTTTCTCGTGGTCGTGAAGTTCGACGCTATGATCGCTCTGTCGAGGACTCGAAAATCGGACCCCAGCTGGCTCTAACTGAGAGGTCAGCGTATGGAGTACCAGTGAGTTCAGCGCCAAACCCACAGGCCAATCGTTTCTTTCCAAGTCAGTGAAGAACAGACTGCTCCCCTCTTGTCAAAAACAATAATCTGACCAACAATCCTCTCTAAAGTTTCGTCAGTCCGCCAATGGGATAATCGTTTCTTTAATAAAATATCCAACCATGAAGAGGCGAAAGGTAAACAGACCAATGATTTCAGTTTCTTCCCCTCTGTTCTAAATATCTTTCCGCCACGTGTTATGTCCTCCTGGCCGGCCGGAGTGGCCGAGCGGCTCTAGGCGCTTCAGTCTGGAACCGCGCGACCACTACGGTTGCAGGTTCGAATCCTGCCTGGGGCATGGATGTTTGTGATGTCCTTAGGTTGGTTAGGTTTAAGTAGTTCAAAGTTCTAGGGGACTGAATGACCACAGATGTTAAGTCCCATAGTGCTCAGAACTATTCGAACCATTTATGTCCTTATGGGGTCACTTCTATCTCTCCAAACGGTACCCTCTCCGCTACCAGCTAGCATCAGGTTACAGAACCTGGTAAAGACTGAAAACACTGTGCTCAAGGCTAGCCGCCAAATCTTTGGCATCTTCTGAAACTTAAGTATGTCAAATCTGCTTTGCCATGTTTATCTGGAAGGCCAGGAGATGTTTATCTTCTGGAAGCATTTTTCTTAACATGATCCAAGCATCTACCCCTTGCTGGCAGAGTTCCGTTGTCCAGAACATATGCTTTCAGCTCGTCCGTCCAAAGTGGATACATGCAGTAAAGTGCACAATAGACTGGCTCTAGTATCATGCTAGCCGAGGTAACTTTCTCCAAGACAATGTGAGAGCAGCTATACATGCCGGTTCCCTGTCCGCAGTTCTGCGAAGCGTTGTGTTCCCTCAGCCCACCAGGGGTCGTTACGTCGAACCTCTCTCTCATGTCCAGATCACTCCTCACTTCCATGCTCACCGAGAAAAGCAACTGTCATAGGCAGCACCATGTCAGCTTTTTTAAAAATAAAAAATGGAGTCAGAGCATATAATTATCGTAATCCCACTAATCCAACTCAGGAAAAGAAAATCCCCTCTAGACACAATATTAATTATAAGGAAACAAAAGAGATGAGTCGAATGGCATGCCGCTTATCATCACATGCAAAAAAATTGTAAGCAAAAGGTGTCCCTCTGAAACAAGTGATAGAGCATGAATAAGCAAAATTAAAATTGAACTGTACCCAGTGACGACAAATTTATCTAAATGACAACCGATGTCATTGGCTGAACAGAAGGCAAAACAAAGAGGTATCTCTACCAACCACAATATGGAAATAAAAGTTCTAAAAAAGTGAAGAAAACACATGCTTACATTCATCCATAGGGAAAATATCTGACACATTCATCCACACAGCTGGAGAAATTTATTTGATTGTCAGTAACTTTACAGGAATCAGCCAGTTTGAATATTGCACAAAGCATGATTTAATCATCAGTAACACTTGTTTTAAGAATCATGAAAAAGGCTGTATATACGAAACAGACCTGAAGACACTGGACGGCTTCAGACTGGCTATATAATGGTAAGACAGATTTCGGAACCAGATTAACAAGAAAAATTCCAAAGGAGTAGGAAATTAACAAGATGGGAAGTTGAAAAAACCAAAGCTCATTGAGAGTTGATCACATAAGGGGAAAGGAATAGAGGAAAAGACAGGAAAATTAAAGAACCTTGTGGACAAAAGAGAAGCAGCTACACGAGTAGCAAGACACCAGATGGAAAACCAGGTCTCAGCAAAGTAGGGAAAGCTGAAAGATGGAAGGAGTAAATGGAAGGTCTATAAAAGGGAGATAAACAAGAAGGCAATATTGTAGAAATGGAAGAAAACGTAAATGAGATGAGAGACATGATGGTGTGACAGTGCATTGAAAGATCAAAGTCGAAACAAGGCCCTGGTAGAAGACGGACGGCTTTATGTTTTTGTTGGCTAGTGGATGTACACTATCGTATTGGTTTGTCTTACATACATACAGAAATATACAGGGATAATAAACAGAATATAGCGAACTTGGAAATGTTTTCAATCTCAAAATCATTGACGGTCCACTGATAGCCATCAGCGATGAACCCTATTCCTGTATCAAAGTTTATAATGGAAATATATGTTTCACAACATAATCAAACTGTTACTAAAATAAAAATTTACTATTTCCGAGATTACCTCTCAGAATAAATACGCAAATACCGCCAAAGATGTACTATTCGAATAGTTAAGATATTATAAAGGGATGACATTCAACAAATGTTCTGCACAGATATTGTCATATACTACTTAATTGAAAACACATAAAACAAACACATCACCAACAAAATACAAAAATTGATCAATAGTACCCTTATAGCTACCCACGGTGTCAGAGATTGTACTTCCAACACTCTAGAAGTAACAAACACAAAACAGAGAAACTTATAAAATGTCAAAATCTAATAAGAGGTATGCGAAATATGGTGTGTGTAAATGGCGACAAAAGATAACTGGCACGAATCATGTAGTGTTTTTACTTGCAAATATAGTGTGACAGACCTAGGACAAGCTAATATTTTCCAGTGCGACATTAAGCGTAAGTGTAAAAAGAAAAACGAGCTAAGTCCTCACTTTTTTGTAGGTCCGCAATTCCGAAAATTACTGTCTAAGACAAAAGAAAAGAAGACACACCTCGAAGGGATTATCAGTAGATGTGCTTTGCCTGCACACACAAAAAAATTATTAAAATTTCAGAATAATTGAATAATTTATTCAGTAGAAAGAAAAAAGTGTTGGTCAATCTCTGGCCCTTATGGAAGCAGCTATTCTGCTTGGCATTGATTGATGCAGTTTTTGGATGTCTTCCTGAGTGATACCATGTCAGATTCTGTACTATTGAAATGTTAGATCGTCGAAATTCTGAGCTGATTAAAGGGCCCTGCCCATAATGGTCCAAATGTTCTCAATTCGGGAGGGATCCGGCGGCCTTGCTATACGTGTACTTCGCATCATACAAAAAGAACAAAATAGTCAGGGAAAAACCAAAGTCTACTACAAGAGAATACAAACAATACTGAACATGAACCTAATCTGGGACAGAGGGTACTACATTGACATTGACAATGGCAGTGAGGTTCTTAGGCCTCCATCGAGAGCTGAACAGTTTTCACTTGCAGAGTAGCGTTAACAGGTAAGTGCATACTGTCCATGGGTTTACACTGCAGTGTTTATGATGAGCAATACCGAATGCTATGGATGATAGTATCTCTCTAAGAGAGCAAATTATGGTAAACAAACAGTGGCCTTGTAGCTGAATACTGCGAAGCGGTACAGACTGCATATGCTATAAATATCTCATGAGGAGGCAAATTGTGTGAGTTCATCCCTCTCTGTAAGATGGCTCGTCGGGAAAACGTTCATTTCCTACTGTACACAGAGTCAACATGAGAAGTAGTCTCATCTTTGTTTGCTCAAGGTGTTGCCAGTGTAAGCATCAGCGCCTGTAGCATCCCAAGCTACTGCCCAACTGTATTCCCATAGGGAAGCCACCGCTCAGTTCTGCAGTTGTCTGACTCCCATGGAAACATCACGAGATGAGTTAATTTGCCACTGTACACCCCTTTCACTCGTCACTCGGCAGCGAAAGTCAGTGGGCTACTGTATCCAGTTGCCATCAGTCGACCTGCCACCCTCCTACAAGTTGTTCTGACAACCGTCGCCAACACCTCGCCCTCACTCCACGCTCGTGACTCAAGTTATTCCATGTCCTACCACCTTGCCCCTTCTTGTTGTCAGTGTTTTTCAGATAATCCATTCCTCACCAATTTTCATGAGAACCTGCTCAGTTTTTACCTTATCAGTGCACCTAAGTTTCATCATTTTTCTGTTGCACCACATTTCAAATGCTTAGATTCCCTTCTTTTCCAGTTTCCCACAGTCAATGTTTCACTAACATATAATGCTGCACTGCCTACATTCGCATAAATTTCTTCCTCAAATTAAGACCTATATTTCACAGCAGTAGAATTCTCTTTGCAAGGAATGCCATTTTGGCCAGAGCTTGTCTGCTTTTTATGTCCTCCTTGTTCCGTCCGCTGTGGCCTATTTTGCTGCCTAGATAGAAGAATTCCTTAATTTCATCTACTTCATGGTCACCAATCCTGATGTTAAATTTCTCGCTGTTCTCGTACATAGTTGTGCATAATGCTGTAATCGTATAAAAACTTTACAGAGGAATTAAACATCACGCTGTTCACTTGTAACAATGCTATTGAGACATTAAAGAAGATAGAATCACACTACGTCGCATAACGCTACTTTGTCTACAAATTTACACAAGAGTTAAATATTTCTTAGCTTACGTCCAGTAATAACGATTACAAATTTACTGAAGTTATTGCGCTTTTAAAGACCCTGTGAGGTTCCTGGGCCTCACTTTTGTGTACCATCTGTCATTACCGCACATAAAAAGGGCCTGAAGGCAAGAGCGCAGAAAGCGCTGAACATCTGACAGGGAATGGTCCAATAAGATATGTCGTAACCTACACCGCAGTTTTTTACAATGGGAAGAAGACATCGAAAGAAACGTACTGTCAAAAGTTTAGCTGCTAAGAGACAACTGCAAGTATTAAAACAAAAAAGCTTAAAATTACCACCCCTAATGTACGTCCAGAGGCAAGCAGAACAGTCACAGAGCAAGGCTGCTCTGAGACGTTGCTGGCAACTATTTAGTCCTAAAGTACGAGCAATTTGTTTCTTTGTAGAGAGAATAACAGGTTGCTACTCCAAAATGGCACTTTTAGTATTGAGAAGCGTTCATTTACGCTCGTGCATGAGACAAACACTTCTGCTCCTGGCCAGTACAGGCAACCAGACTGCAGAGTCTCGTAAACGATTGCGATAACTGAGTATGTTCAGCCACTGGAGTTTTCAGACGCTTTGATATTTCATTGTGTAGCAGTATTTGTTTTCTGCACGCCACGCTGCAACTTCACGGCGCTGCCAGTCTTCCACCACGCAGAATATCCACACTTTGCTGATCACTTGGGCGATATTTGAGCATCGAGCAAATAAAGGGAACAGTAAAGTCCGATACGCACAGTTCCACTAGATCGTCCTTCTGATTGGTTGGTTGGTTTGGGGAAGGAGACCAGACAGCGTGGTCATCGGTCTCATCGGATTCGGGAAAGGTGGGGAATGAAGTCGGCCGTGCCCTTTCAGAGGAACCATCCCGGCATTTGCCAGGAGTGATTTAGGGAAATCACGGAAAACCTAAATCAGGATGGCCGGACGCGGGATTGAACCGTCGTCCTTCCGAATGCGAGTCCAGTGTGTAACCACTGCGCCACCTCGCTCGGTCGTCCTTCTGAGTTTTTCTTTGTATACATCAGCTTAAGTGGTGGAGGAAACAAAGGGGTTAACAGTATAGGCCTTCTCAATGTTCTTAATTAATATAACAGGGGATGCCTTTGTACATGCTGTGCTAGTATTAGTGTTAGTCGTAGGAAAAGGGAATTTTGTTAAAATTCAGCAAAGGCGCTGTTGGGCGATGAAGTCTGGGGCCGCTGGCAGTGTGTCGTAATAGTCGACAGTCAGTAGGCCAGACAGGGTAAACATGGCGCGGAGCTGCAGCGGCGTATTGCATGTACGATTTGTTTGAAGTGGACCAACAACAAGGCAGGGAACTGCAGCGTTGCTTTAAGTTGTTGCAATATATGAGGTGACGCAGTAGGCCAGAGTTGCGAGTGGCGATGTCTAAGTGACTGACGTATGGGAATTTACTCCTACCATAGTTTCTGTCTCTCTCTGACACTACGTCAGAAGCGAGGAAAAAGCAGTGTAAACAGACACTTTTAGTTTGAGGAGGATGTGTGCCAGGTCAGTCGAGAGTCGGGCTGGACCTGTGCTGGTCTACGCTTATAGGGGCCAGTCTGGCAGCGATGTTGTAAATATTCTCGTAAACCTGTACCATGCTTCTATGTACTTGTTCGTTTTGTGTTCCGCCTCCATGGACGCAACACCAGGGCGGGATGGAGCGGCAGCCGGGTACTTGGAGGCTGCACGGTCTGCCTGAAGGAGGGCAGTGACAGCGGTCTGCAGCGGGTCCAGGACGGGCCACGTTCGCTTCCCACCTGGTGGTGGTGGTGGTGGTTAGTGTTTAACGTCCCGTCGACAACGAGGTCATTAGAGACGGAGCGCAAGCTCGGGTTAGGGAAGGATTGGGAAGGAAATCGGCCGTGCCCTTTCAAAGGAACCATCCCGGCATTTGCCTGAAACGATTTAGGGAAATCACGGAAAACCTAAATCAGGATGGCCGGATACGGGATTTCCCACCTGGCGTACTGGGGTCCAGGCGAGGAGTACGCTCTGGGACGCGCAGCAGCGCTGAAACAGCGTTAACGACGGCGGCAGGTGTTGCCATCCAGCAAGCAGCACTAGCGGCAAGTTGCGGAATGGCATACAGGAGGGCGCGGGTTCGAGGCCGGTCCTGCCCTGGGAACAGCAGTGGCCGGGGGCCACAGGTGACCAGTATATCCACCTTCGTCCCATGGTAGGACAGAGAAGGCCAAATGGGGTGGAGGGCGGTGGGGACCAGGGACTGCAACAGTCTCAGGAATCGCGGGCTGTAGAGCGGCGCCCATCGCTACGCCTCGGCGAGCAGCGACCAGGTGAGCGCAGCTGACTTCCATCGCAGGGCGGCCTTGATGACTGCAGCAGTGGTGTACGCAGTCCAGGAGTGCTGAGACGGCTGGCCTCGCGGAACAGTGCACGAGTGGCGCACCAACATTACGCTTATCTAAACATGCTGAATAAAGGAATACTTCCAAATACCGCTGTATCACTCTGCACTGCCTCTTGACGCTATTGAACTTGCTCGGCCTCCTTACGAGAAACGACGCGGTGGGGTCTGGCTTCAGCTCTGCCAACTGGAGTCCCGGGTTCGACCATCGATGATCCGCAACAGACAGTTAGATGTGGTGCCAGTCTTGGAGAGGGTAAATAATAGCATTTATAACTGTGTATTTGTTAGGATTCCCTGCTTTTTTTTGCACTTTCCTTTTATTTTATAACAAAATTTTTATTAATTTAATCCTCATTTTCTTATTTATCTAGGATTAGTCCCTATACTCATACTGAATGCATTAGATAAGGAATATATATTTAGATAAGGATCAATTAAATTAATTTTTCATGCCAACTATACCTCAGTGTTTTCGCAAGAACAGAGCAGAGTCAGATAGGGATAAATCCACTACAAATACCACTGATTCCACCTTACAAACGTACTGTTGCTCATCAGTTGTGGAATGGCTCCTTAGCAATCGCCGCAGGCAACAAGGCCGTTCTGGATATACTGAAAATGCGCACTGGTGTCATTTTGCGTGGAGCAAGTCCAACCCCAAATCCAGCTTTTAATCGCCCGCCACCCTCGTTACTACAGAGGTGCAGTGGTTTTTGATGTAATACAGTACCGGAGAGGTTGCACTCCTGCATATGCTTTAATACATTGTTTTGTGACACTTTAACTGAGCACCATAGCTCTGTAGATGTATTTACAGATGGATCTGAACAAGAGGACACTGTTGGTTGCCACGTGTTTTACCTGTTCTTGTTGTCAAGCTCCGATTGCCTCACTAGCCCTTGACGCGAATTATACACGATCTACCAGACACTGGAGCAGATAAGATGTGTTACGAGTACTAAATTCCGTGTCTGTTCCAGTTCCCTGACAGCCCTTCACTCCGTAAATGCTTGTACCCAGCAGATAAAGTAGTCCACAGTATCCATACCGCCCTCTTTCGACCACAAAGATTGGGGAAGGAGGTGTCTTTCTGATGGTTGGCTGGGCATGTGAGCACTGCGGGGAGTGAAAGTGCGGACGTAGCAGCCGAGGATGCGTCTCAAGATCCTGAAGTAGCTCAGTGTGCCACCCCTCTGAATACTGTTGCCTCGCTGTTAAGGTACAGATTCATGTCTCAGTGGTAGGAAGAGTGACTGGATGTGGCAGACAATAATCTGCGTTGAATTTTCTCCCGTGCGATATAAGAAGGAACCGTCTGTTTTGTTTGGTACAAACTTTTTAAACCCAAGGTCGCATAAATATTTTTTTTTATTTACAGTTACCAGTTTCTACAAACTTCGCTGTCATCTTCAAGTCTTCAAAGACTTTTGTTATAAAACGTATTCATTTTGATTTGCTAATTTTAACCACTAATATGACAACTTAGCGTGAGGTAACAACTCAAAATATATGTAGTTAATAGCACAAATTTTTGAATACATGAAGACACACTATAGGCTGTCGTAACTGGTTGTTGTAAGTAAAGAAATATTTGTGGGATCATGGTTTCAGAAAGCTTTTAATAAGCTACGATTAGTAAACCCCATAACGTGATTTTTGTAAACAGGGTGACTGGCTCATCCATTGTTTTTTAACCACTCAACCAGTCATATTTCCCACTGCCGCTATTTTAGCTCCTGTGTCGTTTTACTTGTTTTAATCCCAGGTATAGCGCCTGTCACCCCTTTTCCATCACCTGAAGGCGTCTGATATAGAGTTATTGTTTGGGCAACACGAGTGAGGTGGGAGTGAGTGGATGGGAGTCTCATTTTGTAGGTTTATTGCATAACTGTGTAATAACGTTTTTAGCTATTCTATCCATATTATACACACATACATTAATGTTTGGTTCATGGTTAATACTCTACTGTTGCCTCTACTAATGTTGTCTCATAGGGTCAACGAAGTCTAATTAATTGCATGCACACTCTATCCCAGTTAGTTTTTCTCCACCAAACAAATAAAAGCAAAAACTGATTAAATAAGAAGACCGTCACCAGTATTGGTATAATCAAGCTCCGGTTCTTTCTCTTTGCCGACTTGTCAGATTACTCTTTCACTCCTCCTTGTTCTGTTTTTGTTTAAGGATTTGTACGGTTTTTTGTTGTGTACATGACAGATCTGCTTATCTCTTATACTTTTGCAACTATGAGTCTCCTCCGCAGTCCTTTACGCGTCGTATTTTCCACCTGCGAACAATACACGACACGACTCATGCCATTAATATTTAAATTGGCCATTCGGGTAGTAGCTGAAGTTAGGCATTAGTGACCACAGTTTTTATACAAATCATGGTAGCTACGTACTATGTTGTTAGTGTACTCACGTCTATATGTGTGTGCTCCATTTTATTCATATTACCACTGCATGTGCCATCTTCGTATACTCTGTGTTAACTCTGTACCAACATGATCTCTCGTCTATCGTTCACCTCCAGTCTCCTGAATGCTAAATGAACAAATACAAGAAACATTATATAGAATTCTTCATATCAGGTTTAACGTTCTGTTGTTGTTGGTACGACTGCTGTAAACTGATGTTCAGCTAAATTCGATTCAGAGTAATTCCCATATTTTTGTCTTATGTCGTTCTTTTCATCCTTTGTAAGGCAAGAAATCTTATATAGATTACACTAGCTGTACATTTCGTGCTGTTGTAAAGAATGTTAAAAAGATGTTGGTCAAAATGTATCCTGACGTTGAACTACCTCAACATACACACTTCTTCATTAACCACGTCCTGCCTCAACTTTCGCGAGTACTACTTTTCAAAGTACTCCATATTGTGTCGTTTCAAAATGCTCCTTCGGCGTGAACGAAAACATACATGAACATCTATTCAGAACCTACCTGTAAGCTAAAGACTGCCATAACAAATCTTAAAATATGATTAAGACATATCCTAGACCATTCGACCTGACACAGCGCACTCTTTTATTGCTAATACCGTAATTCGTGTCTAACAGTACTACATCATGATATTCGTGACCTTGTGATATACCTGTATCTTTAATGTACTTTGTAGACATCCATGCATCTCAGCAAACTTACACATCTCCTTCTCGAAAGTAAACTACTCCTTATTTTGAAAACACCAGTATCCTTATTCTTACTATGATTTACTTGTAGTCCTAGGCACTATACAGCTTTTTATGTCCAGAGAACGTGTCACAATCATTCACCACTGATCGCTGTCACAAAATATAACTGTTCAATCTAGAATTGTTGGATGCGAGGTCTGACAGTTACGCAAATACCGTTTTTTCTCAGTATCCGAACATGTTTCGGCACCACTGTGCCATTATCAGTGGGTTTACGTTTTTATTTATTCTGTAATGTGAACATTTTTGTTAAATGATTATAATATTATGTGCATGTTTAGTTCAAACAATAGATCGTTTCTTTTTGCAAATACCTTTACATTGGGTGTGCATGAATTTTCCAGATCACTTGTGTGTTAATTACTACATGTAGCTTGTCATCTGCAACCAAACGATGATGATGAGAAAGTTTTTTGCTGGGAGTTAAACTATTTTATAGAATGCAATTTAGTTTGTCGCGGTGTTTTTGCGCCTATTTTCGTTTTTACTTACGTTTTCGTGTGGAAATCACTTCCATTTTCAGCATCATTGTGACGTGTTGTGATGCACACCTAACTATAACAAGTATTTTCCACAAATAACATAGTAAAAAATTTTTCACTTCACGAAAACACGGTGTCATTGTGGTTTTGTTGTGTGTCCCAACACATTGAGTGTTCATTTGTTCAACAGAGAGTTCTGCTCCAAATTTTTATAACTGGTGGACCTCACATCGAACAATTTTAACTGCAAACACGGCCAACATAAGGAGCTGCAACTCAAAATGATGAATATTTCGTCACCCAGCCAGGCATTCCCCAGCAAGCTCTACAACAAATACAGGAACACCTTAATGCTTCAGAAAAAAACCTCTCAATATACAGTTTAATAAAAATTGCCCAGCTAAAAAAAAAAGGAACTGGAGATTTTGTGGCTAATGCAAGATATTCGGGAATTATATGATAAAAATAGTCGCTCAACACTGAACTTTACCTACCACATTTAGATTTAACGAACAAATTTGCAATACCAACTCACTTTGAGGAAATAACAGAGAGATTAAAGGCATATACACAGAAAGTAACGTGATTTCCCTAAATCAATTCAGGCAAATGCCGGGATGGTTCCTCCGAAAGGGCACGGCCGACTTCCTTCCCTATTGCGATGAGACCGATGACCTCGCTGTCTGGTCTCCTTCCCCAAAACAACCCAACCAACCAACAGAAAGTAATGCAAGAAAAACGAGAGAAATCAAACATTAAACTCACCAGAATAATCAACAGCACAAACACACCAACTAAAATCAGTCTCAAACAACAACATAAGTTCCATTACAGAATCATAAACCTAACTGAAATAAATCTTACCAAAAAAGAAAACAGCCTACTAGGAAAAGGACCAAATCACAACATTACCACAAACATATCACACAAAACAATAGAAAACATCTAACGGAATCGGAACACATTATAAAGGAACAAGAAAGACTGAGCACACCAAATTTTAATGCAAGCTTCACAAGAGAATTAGTAGCTGCACAAATAAAACAGATAATCAGAACTCACAAATACAAAATTATTTCTAATCAAACAACATCAGAGGAAATCACAGCCAGCAAGATAAAACAAAAATTAAAGCAGAACAATGCCACAGTAACAAGAGCAGACAAAGGGAATATTACTGTAATTATGGATGAAAAAGAATACATAGAGATAACACTCGATTTTCTCAAAGACAAAAACATCACAAAACGGATCAGTGACCCAACAGTATGATACCAGAAAAACATTCGACAGACACTGAAACTCATCAGTGATACATTCTCAAGAGGCCAGGTAAAGAGGAAGACACCAAAAAATCCGAAAGCACCCACCCTACATTCGCTACCAAAGGTTCATGAAGATAATATCCCGTTAAGACCCATCATTAACCTCCGAAATGCTCCATCGTACCACCTAGCCCAACAAATACACACACTACCGAAAAAACTGTACACTTATGATAACAACAGGAACCTGGAAAACTCAAAGGAGCTAATCAACAGAATCAATAACATACACATATCGGGCACCACAACCCTCATATCATTCGACATCGCATCAATGTACACTTGTATTCCAATAAATGAAACAATCAACATTATCACACAAAAATTAAAACAATACAGGAACACACCCGGCACACACGTCAATGAAATAACAATCATACCCAAGACCATAACATCACATTATTTTGTGTTCAACAAAGAATTTTATTCTCAACATGAAGAACCGCCAATGGGATCACCAATTAGTGGCCTCCTAGCTAACGTATTCGTGAACAGCCTGGAGAACATTATCTTCAAACACGTATGACAACCAAAAAACTACAATGTTATGTACTGGTACCGTTATAACGATGACACAATGTGCCTGATTGATGAACCACATACACACATAAAACAGCTACACAATGAAATAAACAAGTTACACCCAAAAATTAACTTCTCATTAGAAACAGGAACTAACAACACACTACATTTTCTAGATCTCACAATACATAAAACAAACAACACACACAACTTCACAATATTCAGGAAACCGGCAACCACAAGCACCACCATTCACAACCTATCAAATCACCCATTCTCACATAAGCAAGCGAACTTCACATTCATGCTCCGCAGATTAAACGGAACATCCATGAACAAACAGATCTACAAACAAGAACTAAACACAGTAAAAGAAATAGCAGTAGGAAATGGTTATACTACGCATATGGTAGACAAGTTAAATCAAAATTATGCAAACAATACACAAATGAGCATACCACAGACACACAAATCCTCAATCAGCACAGAACAACACAAGACACAAGCAATGACCACACACAAGACACAACAGAGCAACGACACACACACAAAACGAAATGGCACAATAACAAGATTGTTCATAGAATAGGCAACATATTAAAGGAACACGGACTCCAAATAGGATACAGGATGGAGAACACAACATAGAAAAAGATCAGAACACAAGAAACACCCATGGATAAATTTAACAGATCAGGAATGTATGAGCTCACATGTGCCACTTGCCAGTCAATGTGCACAGGAAAAACATGCAGAGAGTTCAAAACAGATATTCAGAACATCTCAGAGCTTTACAGAGCAGCAGCTCTCATAGCACATTTGCTGACCACCTGGTAGCCCACAATCACCACCCAACCACAATAGAAACAGACTTAAGAAAACTAAAACCCAGCCACAGCCCATACAGCAAACTAACCATTGAGGAAAAGTTCCATATACAGAATGCAATAGCAGAATCAAAACAGGTCTTAAACGAATACACTATACTCTACAAGGGCACACTATTTAACACAGTAAAGGAACTCTACAAATAAAAACAACACAAACAGAAAAATTCTACACACACTCACACACTCTATTGCTCACACACACACACACACACACACACACACACACACACACACACATACACACATACACACACACGAAATATAGATACACTAAAATCTGCAAAGACACACCATTTACACACAAAAAGAATACCATATAAAAGACAACACACACAGCTGAGAAACGTAAGGAAAAAACACACACGATGACACACACACACACACACACACACACACACACACACACACAACGATAAAATGCAAACAAAATTCAAATTTGGCGCCGAACTCTCTGGTGAACAAATGGGCTGGGAAACACAACAAGCCACAATTACACTGTGTTTTGGTGAAGTGAAAAGTGTTTTACTACGTTATTTGAGGAAAATATTTGTTATAGTTAGGTGTGCATCCTAACACCTCACCTTGATGCGGAGAATGATAGTGCTTGCCATGCGAAAACGTAAGTAAAAACGAATATAGGCGCGAAAACATCACGACAAACTAAATTACATTCTAGAAAATAGGTCAACTCCCCGTAAAAAACTTTCTAATCATCATCGTTTGGTTGCAGATGTCAAGCTACCTGTAGTAATTAACACACAAGTGATCCGGAAAATTCATGAACACCAAATGTAAAGGAATTTACAAAAAGGAACGCTGTATTGCTTGAACTAAACCTCCATATAATATTATAATCATTTAACAAAAATGTTAACATTACAGAATAAATAAAAACGGAAACCCACTGATGATAGCACAGTGGTGCCGAGACATGTTTGGGTTCTGAGAAAAACGCTGTTTTGCTGGCGGACCTCACATCCAAGAATTTTAACTGCAAACACGGCCAATACAAAAAGCTGAACATCAAAATAATTAATGTTCACTCTAACTTATTATGCAATTGCAGCTTTATGTATGTAAAAGCTTCTTTAGCATTGTCTGCCTTTTCTGCGTCTGTGTCTTATATTTTCTCGAAGAAGGGTTTGATGTGGGTAAGGAGGTACACACGAACAAATTTCTCTTCTTTCATCGACTCCAACTCGAAGACGTTTCCAACAGAAAATATCATTATCTTCAGTGCTCCATTGTACACGAAAAATAGTTTGTGACACAACCTGTTTTGCTTGTTCGACAGTCTGAAGGATTTTGCTGCAGCTTTGTGACCTACATGATATTCTTGCAAATTATCTTTCTTATTTGCACATTCATTTCACTTGCAGCTAGCAATCTGTATTCTCTGCAACGTCTGATCAAGTAATTCCTCATACTGTCGTCACCTCTATAATGGAAAATCTACTACTTCTCTCATTTTACCTGGTGGTTGCAGATTCTTTAAGACATTGAATGGGGGCAGCAACGTCTTATTGTGGGGAATCTCATTCACTATCTCTTGAAACTTCCCCACATAGTATGTTGTTTGCTCATGTATATTCTGCAGAGGTTTCGGAGATCTTGCTCTAGGATATGAAGTTTGGTTGTATTCTGAGATATGAATAGATTTGAATTATGTCTCCTCAGTACGACTTCCCATTCTTTGGGCCTGAATTACGGACTGTTAACAGAGATAATGTTGTCTACATGACTGACTTGTGTCAGGAAATCCCTACACAATGCCTGGGATACCATCAGTCCTGTTGTTTAGCATTTCGCGTAATTCTTTCCTGTCTTACAGACTAAAGTTATAAAGTTTTTCCACCCATTGGAGAACGAAAATCTCGTCTATAAGAATTAACACAGATTCTGGAAAAGGAAATCTTGCGAAACTCAGCTCCCTCTATTCCTCCATAAAATGTATAGTGCTGTAGACAACTGCGCCCAGGTTGACTCTACGTTTCTTGACGTCAGGAAGGCACTTGACACTCTCCCAAAATGCCGTCTACGAGCCTACCGAGTATCAGACCAGATTTGTGACTAGAGTCAGTGCTTGCTGGCAGACAGAACTCAACATATCACTCCTAATTGAAAATAATATACAGATGTAGTGGTAATTATGGAGTACCACATGGAAATATGATAGAAATATTACTGTTTACAATGTACATAAATGTCCTTGTAGACAGCATCGAAAATCTCTTGAAGATTGTTCACAGATGAGATGGTGGTGTATAAGAAAATACCAATGCCAGAAGACAGTATCAAGTTACAGAATCACCTAAAGAACATTGATGAATGGTGTAATATCTGGTATTTGACTAAAATATAAATAAATGTAACATATTGTGCAGATATGGGAAATGAAATCCACTACTGTACAACTAGTCTGTTGATGGCAAATTGCTGGAAACAGTTTACGATAAAATATCTAGAAGTAACTATCCAAGATGGCCTCACATACAAAGACCGCATAAAAAATAGTAGGAAATGTAGACGCCAGACTGACACTCATACGAAGAAGTTTAAGGAAATGTATATCATTCTTCAAAGATTTGGTTTACAAGGAAATTGTTCCACCGATTCTCGAGTACTGTTCATCAATCTGGGATCATTGCCAGGTAGGACTGATGCAAGAGATAGTGGAAATACAACTAAGAGCAAAGCATTGCTCCACGGGATTGCCTCGTTGGCACGAGAGCATTACAGAGACGCGCAACAAATTCCAATGGAATACGCTACAAGCATCGCAGAGAGGTTTACTACCGAAATTTCGAGATAGTACTTTCTGGGAATAGTCAGACAACATATTACTTCATCCGACATACATCCGACGAAATACCTATGATGAAAAAATTCGAGAAATCGGAGCTAACACAGAGGCTTACAATCTTTTTTCTCACGTGCCACTCAGGAGTGGAACGGGAAAGGGTGGATCAATTAGTGGTACGAGAAGAACCATTCGCCATACACTATCAGGTGGATTGTTCTTGTTGTCGTTGTGTCTCGCCTCTTGTCCTCATTCAAATTAAAACTGAATTCAATGATTAACTCAAAAGAAGAATCTCGTTACAGAAAATATTTCAACATACACCAAAACTCAAAAACTTCCATCTATATAACACATAACCCTCCCACAATTTTCGACACTGATATCCAAACGCTCATAGCCAGAAAATGTACAACACAATCCATGAAAACATAGACAGATAGCTGAAAACAAAGGGCATGTCTTAATTATTCGCATCAGCAACCGTTCTATAAACTAATGCAGCTTTAAATGTTTCCAATTACTGAATAATTAAAACAAAAGAAGGTTAAAATTTTATCTGCATCCCACAATCTCCTATTTTAATGTAATCCTGATAGATCCGCCAATTTATGAAAACCCCATGACTGTGTATTAGAATTTAACTGGATCAGAATTAATCATGGTACAGGTCCACTATTTACATTCAGCGCTGGAATTAATGTTCACAAAGGATTGCTTAATATTATGATATATTGAATCTTAAAGTCTGTAATTTGCATTTTATTATTGAATATTATTAATTATGATAACAGATAAACATTTAAATCAATTCTGCCGTTTATTACAAAAAAAGTGTTAGAATCAAAAAGCGTTCGAAACAATACCGAAATTACTTAAGTTACAGTCACAGAATTATTTATGACAAATACGAAATTGGAACTTTGTTTGACAAAGTTACTCGCTGCTGCAGGAATTGCAACGATAATAGTAGCTGCTTGCCTGAATAGAGAAGCAAAGAATCCCATGATCTGAGGATGCACTGACGAATGTGGGACAGTGAAACCTATCATGAATTGAAAGATAATTGATTGCTCTAAAATTCTTGGATGGTAACCATGCTCACCATCATCATCAGTATAAGACGAGCTGATGTACGACATCGTGTCTCACTGTCATAATGTTTGACACTAGGATTGCTGTGCTGACTCCAACACTGGGCCCCAGTCGATCCTCCAGATGAGAGCACAGCCTGTGGAGTGCCAGTGAGCTCAGCGCCAAACCCAGAGACCAAGGCTTCCTTTCCAAGTCACTGTGGATCTGACTGCTCCCTTTTCCTGCCAACGAAATTTCAACCATCAGTCCTCTCCAAATTTACGTCAATGACGTAACAGTTTCTTGACAAAATATCTAAGCGGAAAGAAGCAAAAGTGAAGAACTGAATTATATCTAATTTCTTCCCGTCTATTCTAAAAAACTTCCCGCTACTTCTTACGTCCTCCTGACGTCAAATCTATATCAGCACCAGGTTCTAGGAAAGTCCTGTGCTCGAGACCTGCTGAAAGGAATTGGAGATATGCAGGAAGTCACGCAGTTGACTGGCATTAGCATGATGGTAGCCAAGGCGGCTACCCCCCCAAGACAATCTGAGAGCAGTGGTACCTGCTTGTCTTCTGCACGCTGTCGTATTACTAATGATAAATAAATGAAAAGAAGCGAGCCAAACGGCTTGTCACTTTTCACCTATGTACTCCATGTTACCTTCTCACGTCTTGTCTGATCAATCAGGTATTAAACTGCTTCTTCAGCAGATTCTTTTCACCCATTTTCATTTTGCCCAATATCTGCCACTGCAAGAAACAAAAAGAACCATAACGTATTACTAACTATATAAGAGGAAACGAAATAAATGACCATGCAAGCCCATACCAAGCAACCTTAAAGTTGGCACTTACTTACGTCACTCCGCTTAGAGTCACTGCTGGACTTTTGCTGCTATTTTAGCCCTTCGTAGATGTTGACGTCTGGCATTCATTGTGGCCCCCACCACTAAGCCTGACACCAAATGTGTGGCTACAGGGATTCTCTGAGAGAAGGGGTGGGCAGCATAAGACAGCTAGAAAGCAGTGGAATACATTATTAATTTCCAGACAGTTATTTATAGATGACTCGTGCCCACATCAGATGGAGCATGGATGGTGGGCGTTGAACCCATGGTCAAAGGTAAACAGGTAGATGAGATATAGCCAGTAGTCACTACACCCAGCTCAGCTCGACGGCAAGGCGACACTGTACTTGAACTACTCCAGGGCGGCGGTGATGCAGGGTGCACAGGTGTTGGCATGGCGGTCTGCCCTGCTAAGCAACTAGTAAGATGGATGGGATGCCTCCCCAGCCATGGTGAGAAGCGTAGAAGACGTGGAAATCCCAGTACCAAAGTCTGTCTGGCAAGAGTCTGGTGCCGGCAGACACCCAGTCGACCACTGATTGGGAGGACATCAGATGGATACTCAACCCACTGGTTGTGTAACTGAACTCCTAAGCAAGTGGCTTAGCAGTGGTGGCCTCAAGGTGGAAGCCTTCGTTACAGGGAGACCGACTCTAGAACTCACTCATTTGATGACCCAGTCTAGATTGGCAGCCGGTATTTATAGACGCCAGGGCTGGCTTGCAGTTGGGTGGGCACCACAGAGGTCACGTACAATGGTTCATGCAAAAGCCTCCCAGAAACGAAACATGCCAGCGATAAAAAACAGTTGCGTGACTCATTAACTTCCCTGTCCTCATCAGAACTCAACCGGTAGTTCAGGAAACACTGATTTCCTTAACGAATTTTCTTATTGAAATTAATCCGGTAACTGAGAATTCCAAAGGAATAAATAACAGACAAGCGGAAGTACGTGTGGCCGGATGATTAGGAAAGTTTCCAAATGCTTAGTGAGCTTGCTCTATGACCATCAGAATTCTTTTTATTTCGTTTACTTCAACACTTTATTTAAGTTGTTGTAGAGATCCTACTATTTTTTTTGACTTATTGGCCTTATGACTCGTTTGATGCTGCCCACCACAAATTCCTCTCCAGCGCCACCCTCTTCATCTTAGAGCAGCGACTGCAACCTACGTCCTCAATTATTTGCTGGATGTTTTCCAATCTCTGTCTTCTATACCGTTTTGCGCCATACAGCTCCCCCTAAAACCATGGAATTCATTCCCAGAAGTCCTAATAGATGTCCTATCATCCTGTCCCTTCTCCTTGTCAGTGTTTCCCACACATCCCTTTCCTCTCCGATTGTGAGCAGAAACTCCCCACTCCTTCCCTTATAAGTCGACCTAATTTTCAACATTCTTCTGTAGCACCACATCTCAAATTCTTCGATTCTCTTTTGTTCTGATTTTCCCACAGTCAATGTTGGACTACCATAAAACGCTATGCTCCAAATGTACATTCGCAGAAATTTCTACCTCAAGCAAGGCCTACGTTTGGTACTATTACATCCGTTTTTCCAGTGCTACACTGCTTTTGATGTCCTCCTTGTTCTGTCTGTCATTGGTTATTTTGCTGCTTAAGTAGCAGAATTCCTTAACTTCATCTATACCGAGACCATCAACACTATTGTTAAGTTTCTCACTGTTCTTATTTCTGCTACTTCCCATTCCTTTCGACTTTTTTCGATTTACTCTCACTCCTCATTCTGTACTCATTAGATTCTTTATTCCATTCAACAGGTCATGTAATTCTTCCTCACTTTCACTCAGGACTGTAATGTCATCAGCGAATCGTGTCATTGATATCGTTTAATCTTGAATTTTAATTCCACTCTTGAACTCTTCTTTTATTTCTGTCATTTATTCTTCAGAGTACAGACTACATCCCTGTCTTACACCAAAGTTAATCCGAGCACTCCGCTCTTGATCCTCCACTCTTATTATTCTCTCTTGGCTCTTGTACATATTGTATATTACCCATCTCTGCCTACAGCTTACCTCTATTTTTCTCAGAATTTCGAACATCTTGAACCATTTTACATTGTCGAACGCTTTTACCAGTTTCATCTAACATTTGCTCAATTTAGTCCATTCCTCTGTATACCATTCCTGTCAAAAACTTGAACGAATGATCTGTTAAGCAGAATGTGCGATAAATCTCACACTTGTCAGCTCTTGCAGTCTTCGAGACTGAGTGGATGATATTTCCGAAAGTCAGATGGTATGTCGCCAGACTCATACATTCCACGCACCAACGCGAATAGTCATTTTGTTTTCACTTCACCCAATTATTTTAGAAATTCTGATGGAATGTTATCTATCCCTTCTTCCTTATTTGATCTTAAGTCCTCCAGAACTCTCCTAAACTATAATTCTAATGTTGAATCCCGTGTCTTTTCTAAATCGACTCCTGTTTCTTCTTCTATCATATCAGAAAAATCTTGCTCCTCACAAAGGCCTTCAAAGCTGTCTTTCCACTTATCCGTTGACTCCTCTGCATTTAATAGTGAAATTCCCGCTGCCATCTTAATCTTTCCATGCTTGCTTTTGATTTTTGTTGTTTTGACTTTATGCTGGTCAAGTTCTTCCGACAGTCATTTCTTTTTCGATTTCTTCACATTTCTCATGGAGCCTTTTGTATTAGCTTCCCTGCACTCCCTATTTATTTCATTTCTCCGCGATTTATATTTCTGTATAGATGCGATTGGTAACTATTCCAGAATCCTTTGCCAATGGAGTGATAACCATGACACTTTTTCAATTACAGGCCATATGTCTTGTGGATATACGTTATGTGTCTTTAATGCGGTGGTTTCCATTGCTTCTGCATACTCATGCCGTGGACTTTCGCTGGTTCTTCCGTCTTTAGGGGTCGTTTCCCTCCACAAGTGCAAGAGAGTGCCCTGAATATCTGTCCGCTCCTCCACCATCTTTGACCAAGGCCGTTTCCCGACTGAGGATTACTTCTTACGCCGGAAATCTTCGGCTGCCACCATGATGATTTTTATTCAGAATGTGAGAGGTGTCGGGGTTCGAATGAAGGACTGAGGAAGTTTTGATTATTAATCAAAGACGCTACACGTAGTCCACGGACTAAGTATTAATCTGCTGCTATCCAGCGCTAAGAAGAGGAACACGACAGGAATGCAACACACTGCTATGCGTTGTGACATATTCTGTGGTAGTATAGTTGGCGTTATGTTCCATTCTGCGTAGATTGTTATGAGTATAGTTTCATCAGTGTTTCAACTGTTACTGAGTTGAAGGGGCTTTTGGGTGTAAATAATTGATGTTTATCGGTCAATATGTGTCAAATTGTCCACTTGTATATACTTGGTGTCAGACGCCACTGTGGCATGCAGGCTACTTTTATACTAATTTGCCACTCAGCTATCTCTGTTATTCACTTTTCTCGCATTTAATTCCGAAACCTTTTGTGGGTTCATCTTAAGGACAGGTCTCAAAGTGAAACACACCTGCATGTATATACCCTGTAGCTATTTCTGTATCACAGCGCCCTCTAAAATTCATTTAAAAACACCACATCAATGACTCCACACATTTCATTGTCCGTCTTATATGTACTCCATTAGAGGATGTTATGTTATAGCAACAGGATGTACCAGATTGTGTATGTCAGTCTGACATTTGAGAATTAGTGCTCCTTAATGAAGTGATAAAAGACTTCGAAGCCGAATGCAAATACTTGTAAATTAAATAACGAACATAGCTGACTAAAAATTAGTACGAAAACAGTGTTTTTGTTCCAAATCAAAATCACAGCTGGAGTCCCCCTGATTCGGCGTCATGAAAGCAACAAGATTACTGGATAAATGGTTTACGAATACTGGTATCGTATTTTCAACCACTGAAACGCATTTTTAGTGACGATATAAGTTTTTCTCTGCTCATATAAGACATGGCCAATGGTGGACTTTTCTCAATTGATTCTTACTTACGTTTGGATTTTGTTCTCTGCGTGCACGTCAATGTACATTCATGGCCCAATTACATTTAAGGAGCAGCACCAGCAATGGAGAGTATATAAAGCGTGCTGGGCTGATGTGGAAGCAATGCAGTTATAGTTATAACGCAGAAAGAAGTTATTCACCTGACGTCCAAAAGGGCATTATCGTTAGCTTTCGAGCCAAGAGTGGAAGCATTTCAGATACGGATCAGTTTGTTGACTGTAGGGTTCCAGGGACCATACATGATAGGCTGAAAGGCGGCTGCAGAAATGTGTACAGTCGAATAGACGTGCAACTGTTGAGCCACCGACCAGCCATATGAACCAAGGGGCTGACAACAGTGTCTCTTCAGCGACCTTTCAGCGTGCGTTGTTATTTATGGACTATCGCAGTAGGCATATCATTCATACACTCTTACTGACTGTTATTCATTGGAGATGAAGAATGGAATTTGCACGCCACTACCGCGTCTGGACCTCCACTGAGTGACGACAGGAGGCCTTTTCAGATGAATCTCGTTTTATGCTCCATCGGACAGATGGCCGTTGGCGTGTACGGCGTGAAACGTCTGAAAACAAACACCCAACAGAGTGCGAGTTCTAATGTTCGCGGAATGGCATTCCCTGTGTGCGGTCGTTATTCTGGAAGGCACAATGAATCAACACAAGCAGGCATCTATCGGTGGGGACAATTCCACCCTTACATGCAGTTTATTTTTCCCCGGCACGATGGCATCTACCAGCAGGACAATGCAGCGTATCACACAGCTCGCATAGTACATGTGTCGTCTGAAGAGATCCAGGATGCATTCACCGTACTCCCGGGGACCACCAAACTCTCCGGAATCAAATCCAAACGCGAATCTGTAGGACACCTTCGATCAGTACGCCTCCGGTAGCTGAGTGGTCAGCGCGACAGAGTGTCAATCCTCAGGGCCCGAGTTCGATTCCCGACTGGGTCGGAGACTTTCTCCTCTCATGGACTGGGTGTTGTGTTGTCCTAATCATTTCATCCCCATCGACGCGCAAGTCGCCGAAGTGGCGTCAAATCGAAGGACCTGCACCCGGCGAACGGTCTACCCTACGGGAGGCCCTAGTCACACGACATTTGTAGAATTTTGGAACACGTATTATGTTCGCGTATAATGACTTTTCTGGAGACTAGAAATCAACTCTGTAGGAATCAGTATGGGTTTCGAAGAAGACGGTCGTGTGAAACCCAGCTCGCGCTATTCGTCCACGAGACTCGGAGGGCCATAGACACGGGTTCACAGGTAGATGCCGTGTTTCTTGACTTCCGCAAGGCGTTCGATACAGTTCCCCACAGTCGTCTGGCATATGGACTATCAGACCAATTGTGTGATTGGATAGAAGAGTTCCTAGATAACAGAAAGCAGCATGTCATTCTCAATGGAGAGAGTCTTACCAAGTGAGAGCGATTTTAGGTGTGCCGCAGGGGAGTATCATAGGACCGTTGCTATTCACAATATACATAAATGACATCGGAAGTTCACTGAGGCTTTTTGCAGATGATGCTGTGGTGTATCGAGAGGATTTAACAATGGAAAATTGTACTGAAATACAGGAGGATCGGCAGCGAATTGACGCATGGTGCACGGAATGGCAATTGAATCTCAATGTAGACAAGTGTAATGTGCTGGGAATACATAGAAAGATAGATCCCTTATCATTTAGCTACAAAATAGCAGGTCAGCAACTGGAAGCAGTTAATTCCATAAATTATCTGGGAGTACGCATTAGGAGTGATTTAAAATGAAATGATCATACAAAGTTGATCGTCGGTAAAGTAGATGCCAGACTGAGATTCATTGGAAGAATCCTAAGGAAATGCAATCCGAAAACAAAGGAAGTAGATTACAGTACGCTTGTTCACCCACTGCTTGAATACTGCTCAGCAGTGTGGGATCCGTACCAGATAGGGTTAATAGAAGAGATAGAGAAGATCCAACGGAAAGCAGCGCGCTTCGTTACAAGATCATTTAGTAATCGCGAAAGCGTTACGGAGATGATAGATAAACTCCAGTGAAAGACTCTGCAGGAGAGACGCTCAGTAGCTCGGTACGGGCTTTTGTTAAAGTTTCGAGAACATACCTTCACAGAAGAGTCAAGCAGTATATTGCTCCCTCCTACTTATATCTCGCGAAGAGACCATGAGGATAAAATGAGAAAGATTAGAGCCCACACAGAAGCATACCGACAATCCTTCTTTCCACGAACAATACGAGACTGGAATAGAAGGGAGAACCGATAGAGGTACTCAGGGTACCCTCCGCCACACACCGTCAGGTGGCTTGCAAAGTATGGATGTAGATGTAGATTTATTTACCTTTGATCAGGCTGCTCGTGCCACGGATCCTCAACCGAGAGACCTGGTGCAGCTGGACATGGCACTGCAGTCGGCATGCGTCCACATCCCCGCCGATATCATCCAGAACTTTGTCCACTATCTTCCTGCACGTCTCACGCTGTAAAAGGTGGTTACTCATGTTTTCGACAAGCGGTCACATTAACGTGACTGGACAGTGTACCATAAACTAGAGGCCCTAGCCGGTTGCTTTTGTCCATATGTGTTGGCTGATCTCAGAAACTAGTGTACTGATTGGGTACGGCTTTCGCCAACAGGTAGGCTGTTTCACGAAGAAGGTTTGTGTGTATAATTTATGAGTATAATAATGATGACTGTCTGATGTACATGTTGTTGTCTGTTCCCCATTTAATAGGGGTTTCGTATGACATCGCGTGGCAACAATGGGAGCTACGAGACAATCAGCTGCAGAGGAAGCTGTATCTGGTGGAGATACTAGAAATGCACGGGTCGCCAGTTAGGGGCCTGCGGGACTTTTCCGGCCCACCACTGGTCTGGGTCCAGCTGACGGAAGAAATTAGTGAGCGAGATACAGTGGACGTATTAACACACTGCAACTCTCAAAACTGAAAGTAATTTACCGCGAGTTGACAAAATTGATGGTATACCTCCTAATGTCGTTTCGGACTTCCTTTTGCCCGGAGTAGTGCACTAACTCGACGTTCTGTGGACTCAACAAGTCTTGGAAGTCCCCTGCAGAGATATTGAGCCATGCTGCCTCTACAGCAGACCACAGCTGCGAAAGTGTTACGGTTGCAGGTTTTTGTGCATAAACTGATCTCTTGATTATGTCCCATAAATGTTCGACGGGATTGACGTCGGGCATTCTGGTTCGCCACATCTTTCTCTCGAATAGTCCAGAATGATCTTCACATCAACCACGAACAATAGTGGCCTGGTAAGAACGCGTAGTATCGTGCATAAAAATTCCATCGTTGTTTCGGAATATGAAGTCTACGAATGTCCCTAAATGGTCTCCAAGTAGCCGAAGATAACCATTTCCAATCAATAATCTGTTCACTTGGTCAAGAAGATCCATTCCACTCCATCTAATCATAGCCCACATCATTGTGTAGCCACCAACAACTTGAACAGGGCCTTGTTGACAACATGTGACCACGGCTTCTTTCGGTCTGCCCCACAGTCGAACCCTACCGTCAGCTACCAACTGAAATAGGGACTCGTCTGACCAGCCCACTGTTTTCCAGTCGTCTGGAGTGCAACCAAGATGGTCACGAGCCCAGGACAGGCGCTGCAGGCGATGTCGTGCTGTTAGCAAAGGCAGTCTTGTCGGTCATATGTTCCCAAAGCTCATTAACGCCAAATTTCTCTGCACTGTCCTAACGCCTACCTTCGTTGTAATTCCCACAATGACTTCTGCGGCTGTTTCATGCAGTGTCGCTTGTCTGTTAGCACTAACAACTCTACGTAAGTGCCGCTGCTCTAGGCCGCTAAGTGAATGCCGTCGGCCACTGCGTTGGCGATGGTGAGAAATATTGCCTGAAATCTGGTATTCTCGCCACACTCTTGACAGAGTGGATCTCGGAATATTTAATTGCCTAACGAGTTCCGAAACTGAATGTCCTTGCACCTAGCTCCAACTACTATTCCGCGTTCAGAGTCAGTTAATTCCCGTCGCGCCTCCACAATCACGTCAGCAACCTTCACATGAGTCACCTGAGTACAAATGATAGCTCCACCAATGCAACACCTTTTATACTTTGTGAAAGTGATACTACCGCCATCTGTAAATGTGTCCGCAGCTCGTGGCATAGTGGCTAGCGTTGCTGCCCCTGGATCACGGGGTCTCGGGTTCGATTCCCGGCCGGGTGGGGAGTTCGTCTGCCCTGCCCGGAGACTGGGTGTCTGTGTAGTCCTCATCGTTTCATCATCGTCATCATTCATTACAGTGGCTAGATTGGACTGTGTAAAAATTGGACTGTGAAAACATTTGGACTTCGTACGGGCGCTGACGACCTTGCAATTGAGCGCCTCGCAAACGAAAAATCATCATCATCTGTAAATGTGGATTCCACTATCCGACTTTAGTTTATAGGCGCTTATTTTTCCACGATGACATACCAGGTTGACTGGCCTCCCATTTTCAAACGTTCATATTTATTTACAATGTTTCTTAACTAAAGGCGTAGCAGAATTTTACAACGGAAGTGTTGACGACTGCAGTTGTACAACGTCCTGAACATTTTTCACGACGCGTAAATAAATGTAAACATCCGAAGATGGGGCAAATATAAAACAATGAACTCCCAAAAACACATGTTTTCAGGGGCAGTTTCCTGGCATAGCGTGTGAAGAGAGAGGTGTCATTCGCATCGGTCCACTATCACAAAATAATTAACGTCA
Source organism: Schistocerca serialis cubense (assembly GCF_023864345.2). Lineage (NCBI taxonomy): Eukaryota > Metazoa > Arthropoda > Insecta > Orthoptera > Acrididae > Schistocerca > Schistocerca serialis. The sequence continues at coordinate 666,027,086 of NC_064641.1, read as the reverse complement.
CAAATGCTCTAATTTTGACTTATGCACTAGGATAGCTGTCGCGTCACGTGATGATCGGCCAGCGATCTTCATTAAGCATGTGAATCAGGCTCACGAGTCACCGAAGATAGCTCATGTCTGCAATAAATTAAAGAGCCATCTCAACTGTGGAGAAGAGCTAAGTTTGACCCGAAAGTATACATATTACCAAATTAAACACCCGCCGCATTTTTCTGTTTGTATAGGGTAATCTCAGATGTAACCTGTCGCCCATACTGTTCTATCTATAAATCAAAGCAACGGTGAGGGAAGAAAGGTTCAAGAATGAGATGAAAATTCAAACTGGAGAAATGTGATTGATAAGATTCGCTGATGACATTGATATCCTCAGTGAAAGTGAAGAAGAGTTATCGGATCTATTGTATGGTATGAACAGTCTCATAAGTACAGAATATGGAGTGTAACTCGAAGAAAGTAATGAGAAGTATCAGAAATGAGAACAGCGAGAAACTTAACATCAGAAATGAGGACCACGAAGTACATGAAGTCAAAGAATTCTGCTACCTAGGCAGCAAACAATCCATGACGGATGGAGCAAGAGGGCATGAGAAGCAGACTAATACTGGAATCAAGGCCGTTCCTGGCTAAGAGATGTCTCCTAGCATCAAACATTGCTCTTAACATGAGCTAGAAATTTCTGAGGCACTATGGGACTTACCTTCTAAAGTCATCAGTCCCATCAGTCCCCTAGAACTTAGAACTACTTAAACCTAACTAACCTAAGGCAATCGCACACATCCATGTCCAAGGCAGGTTTCGAACCTGCGACCGTAGCGGTCGCGCGATTCCAGATTGTAACGCCTAGAACCGCTCGGTCACCCCGGCCGGCATGGAGCACAGCATTTTAGAGTAATGGACCGCGGTGAAACCGAAACGGAAGGGAATCGAAGCCTTTGACATGTGGTTCTACAGAGAATGTTGTGGAGGGCAAAAACTGTACAGGAAGATTGGAATACATCCAGCACATAATTGAGAACGTAGGTTGCAAATGTTACTCCGAGATGAAGGGGTTGGCACAGGAGAGAAGTTCGTGGCGGGCCGCATCGAAGCAGTAGGAAGACTGACTGTTCTCTTCCCCCCCCCCCCCCCCCCCAATAAGAAAAAAAAAAAACGAATCACTCAGGCGAATTTGATACGGTTTCTCAGTTACAGATGCACCGGTAGTTGAGGAAGCTTTGTGTTCATAATTTATTGCCTCTATACCAAATAGATCGGCAGCAGATAGTTCGTGAAAGCCGCACGAAATTATAGTTTTACTATAATTTTACACTAGTTTACTGTTGTTGCGCAAAAAAATTCGAAGACGGGGAATGATGAACAGTTAAACACAACAAGGCTGACAAAATCTGGTTATAAGGCGATAATTGTGGAAACGCCAGTTACGCACACCATTAGCAGCGGACATGCCTCTCGTCCTGTTTCAGTAAAGTATGAACAATCAGTAAGACACACTACTAATGTGTAAAGTTATCACCCAAGGAAGTTCGCGGTTTTAGCGTGTGAGAATATGCTACGCCAGGGCCGGAGTCTCCGCTGTCACTCGTTTTGTACTTGTCTCGCAGCGAGTATCTCGGTCTCGCCAGAAAAATGTTTGTTCAGTAACTCGGAGACACTCTACGGCGCTGTTCTTCTCTTACTAGCGGCATTAATCAAAGTGAAGCCGAAACAGACGCCTGCGGAGCGGAGAGGAGACGAGAAGAGAAGGGCCTCCCAAGTTCTGAAGGGAACTTTGTGACTAATCGAGGCGCCTCGGCAGGACGTTAATGGCGCACGTGGCGCGGTGCAGCGGGCTCGAGTTGCTCCGTCTCGGTCCAGCTATGCGACCAGACTGCAGGATCCACAAGACAGTGGAGGCGTATTTCGCTGCACAGCTACACGCGCGGCTCTACATCTTAACTGATGAACCGGTATCATTTCACAACACCAAAAACACTAAGTAACTCGCCAAATAATGCAATATATATTCCGATTCATACTTGACAATATGCGATGATCAGAAAAATAGAAATCAGATCGTAGTTTTCAGATGGCAAACTGTAGAATATATGGTGCATTCAAAGCTATCAGCACACACAACTAATAGCATCAGGTGAGGAGTACAAATAAATGTATACAGGGTGGTCCACTGATCGTGACAGGGCCAAATACACTCCTGGAAATTGAAATAAGAACACCGTGAATTCATTGTCCCAGGAAGGGGAAACTTTATTGACACATTCCTGGGGTCAGATAAATCACATGATCACACTGACAGAACCACAGGCACATAGACACAGGCAACAGAACATGCACAATGTCGGCACTAGTACAGTGTATATCAACCTTTCGCAGCAATGCAGGCTGCTATTCTCCCACGGAGAGGATCGTAGAGATGCTGGATGTAGTCCTGTGGAACGGCTTGCCATGCCATTTCCACCTGGCGCCTCAGTTGGACCAGCGTTCGTGCTGGACGTGCAGACCGCGTGAGACGACGCCTCATCCAGTCCCAAACATGCTCAATGGGGGACAGATCCGGAGATCTTGCTGTCCAGGGTAGTTGACTTACACCTTCTAGAGCACGTTGATTGGCACGGGATACATGCGGACGTGCATTGTCCTGTTGGAACAGCAAGTTCCCTTGCCGGTCTAGGAATGGTAGAACGATGGCTTCGATGACGGTTTGGATGTACCGTGCACTATTCAGTGTCCCTTCGACGATCACCAGTGGTGTACGGCCAGTGTAGGAGATCGCTCCCCACACCATGATGCCGGGTGTTGGCCCTGTGTGCCTCGGTCGTATGCAGTCCTGATTGTGGCGCTCACCTGCACGACGCCAAACACGCATACGACCATCATTGGCACCAAGGCAGAAGCGACTCTCATCGCTGAAGACGACACGTCTCCATTCGTCCCTCCATTCACGCCTGTCGCGACACCACTGGAGGCGGGCTGCACGATATGGGGGCGTGAGCGGAAGACGGCCTAACGGTGTGCGGGACCGTAGCCCAGCTTCATGGAGACGGTGGCGAATGGTCCTCGCCGATACCCCAGGAGCAACAGTGTCCCTAATTTGCTGGGAAGTGGCGGTGCGGTCCCCTACGGCACTGCGTAGGATCCTACGGTCTTGGCGTGCATCCGTGCGTCGCTGCGGTCCGGTCCCAGGTCGACGGGCACGTGCACCTTCCTCCGACCACTGGCGACAACATCGATGTACTGTGGAGACCTCACGCCCCACGTGTTGAGCAATTCGGCGGTACGTCCACCCGGCCTCCCGCATGCCCACTATACACCCTCGCTCAAAGTCCGTCAACTGCACATACGGTTCACGTCCACGCTGTCGCGGCATGCTACCAGTGTTAAAGACTGCGATGGAGCTCCGTATGCCACGGCAAACTGGCTGACACTGACGGCGGCGGTGCACAAATGCTGCGCAGCTAGCGCCATTCGACGGCCAACACCGCGGTTCCTGGTGTGTCCTCTGTGCCGTGCGTGTGATCATTGCTTGTACAGCCCTCTCGCAGTGTCCGGAGCAAGTATGGTGGGTCTGACACACCGGTGTCAATGTGTTCTTTTTTCCATTTCCAGGAGTGTAATCAGCGCTCGAACATTCACGATCACGTGATCCGGTCTAATCCAGTCCGAAAGACCAAGAGTGTAAAGTGACATGGAAGGGTGAAAGGAGAATCGAGCATGAATATTTCTTAGCGATTTGCCAAAATGCAGAAGTCCTTAGTAACGAGATCATATCTCCCCTTGGTGAAAACGCTGAGATCAGTGTCGAATAAAATGGTTTATTGTTCTTATGGAAAGTTTCAGACTAAATGAAAAACATCAGTTTTTTCAAGCTTCTCTTTAAAAAATCGTATTTCCCTTTGACAAAATTCTGGCTACGTTTATGGATGGTACGTTAAATCCCAGTGTTCCTTCCTTCTTCCTTGCGCTTTCAGTAAGACTGAGTATACTTCAAATAAATAGAGCTCAATGTAACCCTCCAGTGGCCGAGCCTATATTTGTAAGTGTGTGTGTGTGCGTGTGTGTGTGTGTGTGTGTGTGTGTGTGTGTGTGTGTTTGGATCTTATGGGCGCCCAACAACGAGATCATCTATCAAAAGAAACTCATGCACTCAAAACGACCACATAGTCATTCTATCTCACATGCACTAAAACCAATTAGGAAGGAAAGTAGCTATATATGAAATTAAAGCACAGAGAAAGCAAAACACGAAAGAGCTAAAAGAAAAGCGCATGGAAGTATGACTGGCTGACTACTTACAAAAAACTTGGGTGAGCCAGTCGCCCTGTTGACATATTAAAAACATCTTCCTAAAATCTTGTTAAAAATGTTGGACAATTCACAAAACTAAAACTTGAACCACATTCGTTTCAACATTGCTTACAATAGAGGGCAGATCCGTCGGCAAATCCGCCGCAGTTCGCTGGTCGCAAATGAAACGCAGTGCAATAAATTGTGGCACATCATGATCTGCACGTCACAAGCACCACACATCACATCCCGCCGTGGTAATAATCCATGCGTCGTGGGGCTGTGGCCTTGGTGAAGACGAGTATGAAGGACCTCGGTCCCGTCGACGTGGCTGGAAGTACTCAATGGCTGATCTGTGGGCTTTACTACACGGAGCTTGTCGTCGGTCGCTTCCAGCCACTCTTCCCATCGATATATAAGTTTGTACCTCAACTGCGAGGATAGCATGCAGGGGGACGGTACACTGAAATAGCATCACCCGCGCTAATATCTGTCAGACGAGCAATATCTTCTTTTGCTTCAATTATTCGTTTTATTTTAGGTTAAATGTATCAAATAACGTATTTTAACCATTTTGTGTTCAAAATAATATGTGTTTCGGGTATATCATATATTAAATCTTTTTATGATATAAAAAAGCAAACGAAAAGAATTTTATACGTCTTACGGCAGCAAGTTTATCACCTTGCTTCTTTCCTGCTGAGTTGTTATTATCATGAAATAGAAGGCTCGTCAAAATTAGTAGAAATCTACGAGAATTCATTGCCGCTCTCAGGAGTGTCATTTCCATTCTATCCTTTGACCATAATATTTGCCATTCGTCATCTTTTCAAGCCAGTTTGGATGATGATAGTTATAGTGGCCAATAGTTCTTCATTGGTTAGCACAGTCTCAGGATCGCCCATACGCTGGACGTAAATTTTCGATTTTCGAATTAGTGTGTCTTAGAGATCCACCAATCACGTTTACATGGAAAAGTTTCGAAAATATATCAACTGAAGACCTCTTACTATTCTTCTTAGACCAGGTAATATTTTTACTATATTTTTCCTAATTTTCGAAGATTTCTATTAAGTTGTTTTGCACCATTTCCTATCGTTATGGTTCCCAAGATAAAAATCTTCAGCCTCTGTTTCATCTTCGTCCTCTCCATACCCACCATCAACTTTACTTTCAGAATCAGCAGTTGTTTCTTATCTTACTCAAAACTCAAACGCTTTCCTCAAAATTTCTCATTTATTGGTTTTGAGCTATTTTCTCGATCAGTTCTCCTTCAAATTCATGCAAACTTTAGGAATAGCTTCACATTTTACAGACTCCACCTAATAAAAACATTACGAATGTGTCTTATTGTACTCACTAACATGAAAAGAAAAAGAAAAAAAGAATTGTCCTTTGATTATATAAAAAGCAGCTTAATGAAGAATAAACGTGATGAAGAATAAATGTTGCCGTAAATAGAACGAGATCGGTCGTGCCTTGTAACCATACAACAGTCAGGCATGCACTGAAAAAAATTGTTTATGGGTGGTGGCCGCAACAAAGAGGTGGGGAGGAAAAAAGAGTATTTTCGCTAGGAATGGCTGGCAGCTGAATTCCGAGAAGCTGAGAGGAAGCCATGGCCAGTTAAAATAACCCAGGTGTTGTACAAAATACAAGTAAGTACAACTCTGTGTCTGATTGAGGATTAATACAAGAAGATTTTCCTAAATCTGTGCTTGTTGGTAACTACTGTGGTGCACTCATGAATTTAACTTGATTTCCAGTTGCACGTCGATGCTCATATTTGTGCTGCACATACGATGTATAGCTAAAGAAGATTGTCTAGATGTATACGGAGATGTATCTGAGCTGAGTTTAAGGTCGTCCAGGAGGGTCGGTCGTTTGGTATCAGATTCAGGCACGGCTATAACGCAGTTCTAGTGGCGCTGCGAGTAACGGCGCGGAAGGCATTTCGCGAAGCTACGTCAGCGGAACCGCTTGAAATCGCGTTTCTCTCAACTGACGGCTCTCATTACGCACAAACAATTACAACAGTAATTACAGGACACGAGCGTAGTGTAATGGCTACGTACAAACCACATCCATAACAGAAACGGCAAACAGTTGCCCCCCCCCCCCCCCCCCCGTTCTTCAAGCGCACTCTCTATTGCTCTTTTACAACCGCTCTTTAAATATTCTGTATTCCGTGTCAGGAAATCATGTCGTGGCTGCAGTTTATACAACAAGTCCATTTTCTAGCAACATTTTTGTAAATGGATCTTTCTATTTACTATCGTCGTATTTATTGAAATATGCCAATACCAGAATGAATAACTGGAACTGTACAACAAATCGTTAAACACTTTTTCTGACAGACTAAACAAACTGAGAGGGTTGAATGGGAGTGAGAACAAGGATTAAATCTCCGTCTCCAATTTGACAAAGCCTTTTTAAACGTACCATTAAGGCAATCACATGCAGTTATTTACTAAGAATGTGGCACATGTTGTAAGGAGTGTGTCAGAGCTCTCTATTACATTGAAAACAATATAGCCAACTTAACGCTATTCTTTGCATTGTGTAAGCACTCAGATGTCGATAGTAACAATCTGAGGTCGAAACATGGGAGCGTGATTCTAAGCATAGTTGTGAGTCGAGGTCTGTCTTCGTGAGTGGAAGTAGTAGTGTCGGTCGAGAGCTCGGACACAGAAGACGTGTCACGCTGTCCTCACGTCGGTCATGGCAGATATTACCACACTCAAGGCCTGATTTCATTTATACGGCCAGATTCAACTGCGGTTGAAGATCGAATTCAAGGTAATATTCGTAGGCATAGCACAAAAGCAACTTGCAAAGGCTCGTGATTGTTAGTCCGAGTTTGCAATAATTTCATGTTCTGTTTGTTAGTTAAAGAAGCCTCCTTATTCTCCAAATAATAATTATTATTCTCCATATATAATAAATAAATAAATGCTGTGGTCATTAAATGTTAATATAGTTTTGAAATTGAAATAATTTGTTAATCTGGTACTCCGCCTTTAGAGACACCTATGTAATTGCCAAGATGATTCTGAAGTTTTAAATGGACTTAATATGTGACATCCCTTGTTACAAGTTGTTTAGTAGTTAACAGGACCCAAGCAAAAAAAAAAAAAAGCACTCCGTCTTCAGGCCACAAGTAGTCCATCCGGACCATTCGACCGCCGTGTCATCCTCAGATGAGGATGCGGATAGGAAGGGCGTGTGGTCAGCACAGAGTATTATATGCATACAACCAAGTGTACTTTTCTTTCCCTACACTTTGCGCTAAATGCGCTTTAAATCATAAAACCACAAAATGTAGCAGTTATTACAATAATACTTTAATCATTTATTCATAAAATGTGACAGTAGATAAAGGTCGTTAAAACAATGAAACCAATTTAGATCATACTGAAGTCCTTACAACAAAAAAGACACAGTAGCATTCCTTACTGTATATTTTTTGGTAGCTGCTAGATGTTCACGCCTCTGCCCACAAGCTTAGGAGAGAGTTCACGGAATGGAGGACCAGGGCAGTTCCTCGTTAAAGCTCACTGGCACTCTTCTTCCGACTGCGTGGTGTTTACGATAGCTGTAGATGTTCCTAACGGCGAATGCAGTCCGCACAGCACATTGCGGCACTTGGTCACATATAGGCCTGTGGTAAGCTGGATCGTGTATGCAGGAAGCAGCGACTAACTCAGCTAAGTCGTCGTAAATATTAAAATGTGCTTTGGTTGCAAACTCATTTTCTTCATTGAGGAATTTACTCGTTTCTTTGCCTTTCGTGACGTAAGTGTCCAGTTCTTTTAAAATGTCTAACCGCCTACTTTTTTCAACATTATGTAAAATTTTTAATTGTTAGTCACTGCAGTCAATAGTATTTCCCTCATTTTGCAGATGATAACCTAATGCTGTTTTATTGCTGACGGAGACAATGTCTTTGAATCTCAGGTCAAAGGACCTACACATCTGACCAATATAGCTTCTGTCACAATCAAGGTAAGATATTTTGTAGACTCCAAATTTTCCATATTACAGAAAGAAGTTTCCACGCTGCAGGACCTGGCAGAGCTAATGAGTCGCTTTGGTTACTCAATATCGGCACAGTAGATAACTGATCTGCCAGGATAGCCGCATGAATTCACACGCCGGCTTCCTGTATTTGGGATGGCGCACCTGCCACGGATCGAATACTATCGGCGGCTTAACGACGAGGGCTGGTGTGCTGGTCAGCCTGAATGTGGTTTTTAGGCCGTTTCCCACATCCGACCAGGTGAATACTGGGTTCGTACAAGTCCCGCCTCAATTACACCATTCACAAACATTTATAAAACGTTCGCATACTCCAACATGGGATAGCACTTGAAGCAGGAAGTTGGGGAGGGGATAGGGTTGGTGACAGGAACATCATCCCACCGGTTTCTACCACTAAAACCGCCAAATTCATAAATTAACTTGCCGACACCTTATAGATACAGGATAGAGGCAAAGAAGAAGAGAACTGTCGTTGGAAGCTGACTGCCGAACGCTTCTACCACCGCCAACAAACACTCGGCTTAAGGAGCACGAAGATAAGATGCGCAAAATTATGGCTCATGTGGAGGCATACAGACAATCGTTGCTCTCTCGCTCTACTTGCGAGTGGAAAAGGAAAGGAAATGACTAGTGGTGGTACAGGGTACCCTCCACCACGCACCGTTTGGTGGCTTGCTGAGTATCTTTCTAGATGTTGACCTAGATCTACAAGAAGAATGAATGCACAATAATTGTAATAGACATTCAGACGAGACTCAATTTAAGAATCAATCGTGGTAGGATCATGACTTTAGCATTACTGACTAAAGGCGTGTCTGTATAAAACTTCAGAGACACTATGTACTTAAAGAAATTGGACTACTCTATTAAAAACCATATAAGTAAAAGATAAATATGGATGATAACCATCTGTGAGTCATAAAAAGACAAAAATTTTACCAGTACTTCATTGTGTCAATCTATTTCATAATGCTACCGCTTATTACGCGTGTATGTGTTGGTGTATTCGTTTGAACTATTGCTTGAATTGTCCATTGTCAGCCCTGAAGCTGATTTGTTGAAGTTCTCCACTCGTGTCACTTGACAACCAGCAGTCCATTTCAGGATAACTATTGGGTCTCTTATCATCCGCTTCTTTCCTTAGAAAAAGAGAGAGTCGATTTCTTCCCCATGCTTTCCTGATCCCAACTTCTGCTTCGCTCTAACGCGTTCATCGTCGACAGAACGTTAAATCCTAATCTTTCTTCGTGCCTTGCACTCATGTTTCTTCCTACTGCATGGAAAACCTAGCCCTGTCCATACTTTCATAGTTTTCTACACATTAAATATTCAGTCCGATTAATCTTTTATTATCTCCAAATAACTGTACTATTCGGACAGCAAGTAGTAGTCATTGTCGTGTGACCTTGAAAGCTACCTCTTTGTTTGGAACTTTCATTTCTTCCCACTATATCTTGTTTCGAGTGGTTTGTAACATTTATCTTTACTCCATTATAAACAAGTCTACCAATATTATTTTCGATTAACAACCTGTTCCCCTAGTGACTGGAGCGATTTCTGCTCTTAGAAGTTTAGTTTCACTTTCGACCAGTAGTATTTGTTAGCAGGTGTCAGACCGCAAGCTTCTGCTGGTTTGAAAGAGAATTCGCCGTTCTGGTTTCTAATTCCGAAATACTAGTATCGCCTGCGCTGTGCTGTGGTGTTGAGAGGAAGTCTGTCTTTCTCTGGTGCAGATACATGCTGTCCTGGAGATTCTGCAATGATTACAGAATTGGTTGAGACTACTTCAATTTACTTATCCTGTAAAAACTTGCAGGAGAGTAACGAGGTTAAGCTGTCATTGCTTAGCTGCGCGCGTAGGCATGGAGTGATGCGCTTGCGCGTCTTATAATGGGCACTCGTAGATTGCTCATATTTGGTTGAATGGAAGCTGGGTATAACACCGTAAATTATGTTTTCTCTCAGTTTTGTTGTCAGCTCAAGGTTGTTACCCTCCCTTGAAATATAAAACAGATATTTGTATGTTGAAGAATCTTGAGATACAATGATGTCTTGTTTGTAGTGAATGTGAATCTCGTAGGTTGCCCTTCCTGTGCTGGTTGCTATGTTTATTTATTTGTATGCTGAGACAATATAAACCTTTACTGTAGTTCTAAATCATTCCGAATTATTTCAAGAATACCTGGTTATTCTGTTAATTATTGGGCTGTTGGGTCACGTCGAATTGCTGGGGTTTTGTTACTGATGTCAGCTCTCTTCACGATTCGTTTACTTTCTGATGCGAAGACAATCATCCGAAGACCTACCACTACCAAATAGTGATAATAATGGATGCTTTTTTACATGCTATTAATTTTCATGTGCTGGTAAAGGTAGACCGTCGAGTGCTGTGTTGCTGATTGCTGTTTCTCAAATACTCTGCATCATAATCTCACTCTCTATTAGGATGTTATGCAGGAATAAGCCTCTGCATTTAGTTCTCACTCAATGGTTTAATCAATTTTGCACATCAAAGTGGTGATCAATAAGTTGAGGAAACATGCTCATACCACAGCTGGAAGCTCTAAATAAAACGTTAACATACGTTAAGTTTGTTTCACTGCCTCTACGTGTTACCACTCATTATGCAATATAGACTGAAGCACCAAAAAAACTGGCATAGGCATGTTTATTCGAATGCTGAGGTGTGCAAACAGACAGAATACGGAGCTGCGGTCGGCAACGCCTGTATAAGACAAGTGTCTGGCGCAGTTGTTAGATCGATTACTGAGTATGAACACGGTGTTATAGTCGGTGCACGGGTGATGGGACACAGCATCTCCGAGGTAGCGATGAAGTGGGGATTTTCCCGTACGACCATTTCACGAGTGTACCATGAATATCAGAAATCCGGTAAAACATCAGATCTCTGACATCGCTGCAGCCGGAGAAACATCCTGCAAGAAAGGAGCCAACGACGACTGAAGAGAATTGTTCAACGTGACAGAATGTCACGCTGACATTAGTGCGATCATGAATGAGTTTCAAACAACAAAGAACAATTGGTCAATGTCTTTTCAAACTTACGATGAAATTTCCTTGATTTTCTTCATTAGACGTATACAATTACCAATTTTTTCCGTGCCCACAACATCCACAGCAGTTTCTAGATTTACCACTCATTAACCCTTCTTCACTACTTCCTATACTAAGAAGACATTTTCGCTGTAGTTGTAAATTTGTGGTAAGGTCTTGTGGGATCAAACTGCTGAGGTCATCGGTCCCTAAGCTTTCGCACTACTTAATCTAATTTAAACTAACTTAAGCTAAGGACAACACACACACACACACACACACACACTCATGCCCGACGGAGGACTCGAACCTCTGACGGGGGCAGCCCTGCGGACCGTGACTAGACCGCGCGACTTCCACGCACCTCTATTTTCGCTGTCTTACGTATTTACGAAATTAAGTACAATGACTTTGAGACTAAACATCTAAGGCAAACAGGAAGTAACTTGAAAACGTGCTAGAAATGCCATACGGAATCACGGAGAAAAAAAAAATGTAACTGATAAATTCTCTTTCGCGGCACACGTAGGCTAATCATTGAGACATATCATCAAGTGCAGCGTCTGTCTCTTTATCTCCAAAGTAAGAATGAGACATCCAGACTCCTCCCAGCTGCATGTTCTAGAAAACAAGTTTCACAACAATCTTAATGCCTGATGCACACCTCCTCATTCGATGCCTGCGTCCCAGTGGTTAATCTGATTTAAGGCAACATTTATATACTGTAGGTCACTTATAAAGTTTTAAGCCATCTATAGTTGGGAACACTTTGAAGCAATATGTTCAATTCTGTATAGGTTTCCTTTTCCAAGGGAGACAGTTTTGTGCGTCACGCCACATCTGGTACTCTTATGATCAGTAATATCTGAAAAAGGTGACCTCGGCTGAATACATTCGGTACATTGATGGTTTAATGGCTTGTTGGGGAAATTGAAAGCGAGAGCCTTTGTGAAGTATTGTGGTGATAATACTTCGTGTCCACTTGACTTGCAAATGTTTATAACCCTGTTATACATATTTGAATTTCCGTTGCGTGCGCCAAATAACACCCCCTATTGTTTCCCACAATCTGGTGAAAGCGAATGACCCAGAAACGACGTGAAACAAAGCCTGATATGTTCAGCGAATAATGAAATCCGTTTTAAGTCGAGTTTGTTGAAAATATTCATATATGAAATGAACGATCGCGAATGAAATCTACCACGGTGTGTGTACGCATATTCTTTTCTATTCACCGAAACTCTTACTGCCTGGAATACGTTGCGGGAAATATAACTATCGCAAAACAAGCGTGCGGAACATGTTTCCAATTACACTGGCTGCATATGTTAAGAACTCTTAACAACTTGGGCGTACGGTGAAAAACAACATCTGTTGCATGTGCCTTACTTATCCCTGAACGAATACTAGAGATACTGGGTTTAATAACAGACAAAATATTTTTCAGAAAGAAGGGAATTTTTCTCACATTCTCGTAGCTAAATGTCGAGCTGCTCCCAAACTCCATTTAGGTATCACAACATAAACCACTTGAAATATGATTGCGACATTAGCACTGCATCTGTACACAGACTTTACATAAAACAGCAGTAATTTTTTATTAGTTGAATTGTGGTCGTTTGGTTGCATGACAGCTTTAAAGCATTCCGTTCATTACATATTTTTGAAAGATTATATGCTTTCTTGTCATTACCTGTTTCTATTATCTAGTTCAATATCAGATGAGTGCACAGCGTTTAATGGTCTGCTAGACCATCCATCATTTGAACGTTTCTTTTATCGAACTGATGTGAAAATGAGTCAGTTTAGAAGATAAATATACATGATAAGTTTAAAATCAATGAACGTGTTATTTCTAAACCGTATTTATGCAACTACACTTACGTTCTAATTTTGTTACAGGCTACCAGTTTTAAATAAAAATTCATTCGTGGAATAGAAGGAGTTGTCCTGGAAAAAATGACTATAGGTTAGATTTAAAACGTGCTTTTCCACTTGTCAGACATTTTACGTTCTTGGGAAAATGTTCGATAACTTTTATTGTTGCACATTGACCTGCTCCCTAGGCCACTGACAGTTTTAAAACTGGGAAATAAAGGTCATTCCTCTAGTTTTGGTGGTATGGATACCACTATTCTATTCAAGTTGTGATGGATTATTTACGACAAATTTCGTCAGCAAATATATTTACTGTGATCGTACAATTATAAAGTCCAAATTCATGAAGAGCTACCTACATGACGACCGTGGGTGAACATCATGTATTATACTTACTATTCGCTTCTGTGCAATTAATTCTTTCTATGTGACAAGTTACTCTAGCAAATTATTCTGTAAACCATTAAGGACTGGAAATATGCAAAATGCCAAGTGAACAGCAACTGTAGGAAAAGTAATTTAGCTGAACTTCATAATTTTGAGCAACTCAATAATATATTTCTTCCAATTCAAGTTTTCATCAATATATACATACAAAAACTATGAGCATTCTACCCTGCTTACTGACTCCTGTTCATGGGCTACATTAGTTGGTGTAAATAACTGGATGTAGTGTGTTTTCTCAAAATTAAGGGAACGTCTATTTTCAGAGACTTAACTAACATCATTATATTCAAAGACTTTATAGTTATTTAACAAATATGATTTCCAGTCTCTTCTGTTGCTTCCTCTCCAATGCGACTTATTGTAATACTAATAACATCTGCAAAACGTACGAATGTTAAGTAGAAGGTATTTCACATATATAAGGAATAATAATGGCTACAAACTGAACCTTGTGGGATCCCATCCTGATTTCTCCTCAGTCACTAGTCTTCCTTTCAACATCGTTTGAATTATTCAGCACAACTCCTAGCATTCTCTTTCGTATGTATGATTCAAAACAGTTGTGTGTAAATCCATCAGATACATAAAACTTATGTTTTTGTAAGAGAGTAACAAAATTCACGCTGTCAAACATCTTTATATGAGAAGTTCACAATAAATATCAGCTGGAGATATTTTATTCCTTAAGGCTCCTAGTATCTGATGAGTGGATATATAAGTAGCATTCTTAGTCGGCAACCTTTCTGGAATCCTAACTGTGACGTTTGCTTCCAGTTAAATGAGAGATTACTAAATTACTACAGAGTGTATTAATTTTCTGAATATTTTGGAAAAGGACGTCAGTAAAAGAACTGGGTGATAATTACTTAAGTTCTTCCTGTCACCGTTCTTACAACAAGCTTTATCAATATCATATTTCAGCACGTCTGGAGAAATTACTAGTTAAACCAAAATAGCCTTTCAAAGTGCTGTTTCAGATTCCATCAACACTATATGAGCTTTTATTTGTCCAAAGTTATTAAATTCTATTAATTTAAGTCATAGGCATACTTCTAGTAGCTTGCAGTTTTGTGGAATGACGTTTATAAAATATCCAAACCCTTTAATCCTGTTGTAGCTGCCACATATAGATGGTGATGGTTAAAAATGACAGCAGCTTGTGAATTACCAGTCAGAACCGTATAAGTTATAATTACTGCGGTATCAGCTGTTGACTACTTAAAATGCTGTGATGTCCTACAGTGACCGATGTTTTCCAGTAGTTACACGAAAGTTAAAGAAGCTTACCTGGACGAGAAAAAGTTGGGCAAAGGGTGTGCTACTTTACTATCTCCTGCAACTGTGGGTAAGAGCATGTCCAAAATTGAAAAAAAAGAAAATTACTGTTTATTATTGAGCTAATGGGTTGGCTATAGTAATGTTTGGCTACAAATCTCGCTCAGAGATGAAGTCGGTAGGTTAATTAGTTGCATTTCGCGTCAGACTTGTGACACTGTTTTGAGCGAATTGTCAGGCTAGCTGATCGCAGTCCTTTGGGTATTCTCATTGTTGTTGTGGACAGCATGCTCGTCTGTTGACATATCTTTGGTGCTGCTGGGGTACCTGTAAGATGCTGCGTCACAGGAAGGCTGGAAAACCAACAACATTACCTCTACCGCGTTCAAACACTTCTCTCAATTTACTCTTCGTAGTTTGCCAATCAGCGGCCGAAGATCGTAACGACAATTGAGTCTCCTGGTAATTTGAGCTCTCTCAACCATGGGAGAAAAATCTTGGAAATACGAATGTTACGTAAGCACCTTTTTTTTACCGTGGCGAATCTTCTCCGAAAACAATGTTCGCACAATATAATCAAGAAAACAGTCTAGACCAGTTTCTTGTTTTTAGTTGTAGTTAGCTGTTCCGAGTGATTTAGTCCATCTTTAACTAAGAAATACAGGAGGACGATTGCTACCATCAGCGTCAGTTGTTGTGCAAGGATATGATCATTTGATTTATGTTACTACCTGACTGGAGATGCCGCTAGAGCAAATGCTTAGACCAACGTCGTTCTAAAAGAGTGTATACTGCCACCGACTGGATACGACGGAGCTATACGGGTACAGGACAAAAATATGGAAACTGAGCTGTGGTCGATTTACTTTTAAGCTTTAGATTCACCTTAAGTTTTTGTTTCATTACATTACTCTGTTTGAATTGTTTATTTCCTTCAATTAATCAGAAGCGCTACAAAATTATTTATTCCAAAGAGCAAACACATAAATAGGAACACAGAATTAATCAGACGAGAGCCACAGAAATAAACACTCAGGCACATTATTGTAAGATACTTAAAGAGACTACCAACAGGAAGCGAAATTTTAATCAAAAAATTTATCATACAAAACATTTACAAAATTAATTAGAAATGGAAATAGATGAAATTGAATCACTACAAAACAGCATCCAATAAATGATTCTAATTGCAGAAGCTTCCAGACTCAGGCCCTTACTGGACAACAACACCGGCTGCCTTTGATCAGCTTTTCACAACAGTTTACAATGGCATGGACAGCAATTTCTAAAACATGCATAGAATAAAACAATTACCACACATGAAATATTTCAATGAACCTGTGAGTTACATAGAACGCCCTTAGAATGAAAGCCTACCTGAGCTAAGGACTGTATGTGACTTTTAACCAACATACGGATGAATAATTAACATCGCTCAAACGTGATGAAACACATAGACTGTCCAAAAGCGCAGAGATTAGCACGGGCTTTAAAAAATGTTGTCTCTAAAACTAATGAAACTTTAAACAAAGCCGGCGACTTCAGCAATTAAAATTAACAACTGAGATACAAAATTTAAAAAAGCTAGACTAATTGTTAGCCGCATTGTACTCAACCAAATTACGAGTAGGCACAGTTGTGAATGAAATGTGCCAGCATATGCTTTAAATAAATACAAATAAAGCTGCACGCGGCTCTGCACTGCTACTTTACATTTTCACCGTGCCCCAGTACAGCCCCCACCCCCTACAACATAACAGGCCTGTTACGAGTTCATCCACTCAAAACGAAACCACCCAAAACCGGCCAACACTTCAGCCAAGGCAGAAGCAGAGCGCACGGCAGGCAGTCCCCTAGCTGCGCAGCGTAAGACTTTTAACTACCGAAGGCACGATTCGCCTCTCTCCTCGTAGGTAGATGTACCATCCATCCGCGAGGTGGAAATAAATCTTTGGGATCGATTCGGACCGGCTCAGAAACACGGTAAGAACACGTTCTAGACGACAAATACAGTTGCTAAATAAGCCTGCGGATTATGCTGTTCTATTTGAACATTAACGGCACCTTTGTAATGTTCTCAACACAGTTCAAGTATTGGTCCTGGTCAGAACAGTGTTTTATTTGCTTATGAGTGCATTATATCGGACCTAAGTGAATTGGAACATGGGGAAGTTGTTGGTGTTCGTATGATTGGTGCTTTCTTGAACAACCTACCCGACGATTTACACCGCACACAAGGACAGCGGAGAAAGATCAACCGACAGCAGGAAAAACATCAACCACTAACTCACAACGCGGACAGAATTGTGCGTTGTGTGACAGTGACAGGTAGGCATTGAATAAGACTGTGACGGATAGTAAAAGAGCGAAAGCTGCCAAAAACCACTGGACAACTGAATGTTGCACCCTTAAACCTTGTCAACCCCAAACAACACGAAGGGAGGTCCATAAGCAGGGAATCGCAGAACAAGCGGGAATTCCCAAACTACTCATCACCGATGCAATCATCCGCAACAGGAAAATGTACTGCCAAAGCCATGAAACCTGGAGTGTGGAACAATGGAAGAAAATCAATTAAGTAGCTAAGTCTCGTTTCACACTGTTTCGAACTTCTGGTCCTATGTCCCAAGAGGGAAACATGGGGGGGGGGGGGGGGGGGGGGTTTGGCGATGATTTGGGCAGCCATACTTTGGTATTCCTCTGCAGGGTCGCATTACTGTCAAACCTTATGCCACCATTTTGGCTGATTGCTTCTATCCCAAGGAACAATGTTAGATCCCAACGGTGAAGCTGTGTCCCAAGGCGACATGGTCCCTATTCACACAGACAGAGGGTGCATGATTGCTATTCATCTCTACCTGAACTTCCCACTGCTTTGCAGGAAGATTCCCTTGAAAACTATAAAGGGCCTGCATTTACTCCATGCAAGAAAACTAAAAGCTGTCATGCATGTAAAAGGGTTTCCTAAACCATATAGATATGGTAATGTGGTGTGTGTTTTACTGTTCCCATATGTCTGCCCAGCCCCTGTAGTTCCATCTGCAAAAACATAACAAATGTTGAATCACTGTTTCCTTTCATTTCGAAGGGAGAAGTCCTGCTTGCAGCCGGGGCCGAGACGTTACGTGATGTACTGCTCCGCAATTGTCCTTATACTCCGCAGTTGTCCTTAGTTCTGAACTACTAACAAATTCCCTATAATAATCTCTAAGTACTTTCAGAAATATTCCTACGTCAAAATGTAAGCGACCAGCGGTAAATACATCTCCAACCAACCTTCACCGATAATTTCCACGGACACCAAACGGGAATACAGTTCAAGATCGATTTCTCAAAAGTAAGGTTTTAAAACTACTGTAGGCCACCGTACACTGCCTTAAGTAAGTTTAGGCTACGGTAGTCTTCCTGATGGCCTTGGTCAGTTACAATCGTAACCGCGTTACCTGCACGTTAGGTATACTGCATATCTATTGGGCGCTAAATCAGTTCGATCGCTTTGTTTGCGTATGCGGTAGGTGCCTTGCTAGATTCCCCTAGAAACAGAAAGCAGTGACGCGTCGAAAAACGGACTGACGATACATAGAAAACCGCGTAAGCTACGGAACATCTTCGTTCTGTGTAGTTATCCTCCTGTCTGCTATTTAAAAATAAACACTATTTATAACAATATTAAATTGTCAACATTTTTAATTCATGTTTTATTACGAAGTTATTGATTTGCAATGTGAAACAAAGAGACATTGTCCTAAAAATAAAAATGTACAGATGTAAAATACAGCTCTAAAAATGCAATTCCCTCAAAAAATAAAAAAGGTAACATTTAAGAAAACACAAACCAGAAACATATCAACCATCGCTTCAATACTTGGTCGAGTTTATACAGAATATGCTTCCGTTATTCACAAATAAACAACTTTCGCACTTATAAAAAATAACAGGGAACTGTTGCCTTTGACCATGACGAACAACGTTCTACTGTGTACAAAATAACAGCAGTAGTAATGTAGATATCTTTTTAAGCTTGTGTATTTTAAACTGATTTGCATTAAATTTGCTTTTTGAACTTCCAGCACGCTGTAGTATCTGGGGTAAGCGACTTCTGTTAATCAGTTGAAAGAAAAACCAGTCCAAGTTGTAAATCTTTACTTTCTTATTCACTCGATCACTAGTTTCGGGCCGAGACCCATTTTCAATCATCATAACAAAGTCGAAGATGGCATTTCCGAAGGTGTCAAAAATGTGTAATGAAAAATGTTCATTCAGTGCATACACAGTTACGTGCGTGCAATGTAAATGTTTACTGCACATTTGAAATCTTCGAAAATGCCATATTCGACGATCTTACGATGATATGAAAATGTGTCTCGGCACGAAACTAGTCATCGAATGAGTAAAAAAGTAAAAATTTGCAACTTGAACTCTTTTTTTATTCTATTAATAACTGCTCTGGTTGCATAAAAGTACAGACGTCACGTGACCAACTAATTTTTGTTAGTAATAAAATGCTTTCCATATTTCGTAAGGTATGGACTAATACTCAACAATGGACTAACGCTGAACAATGTGTGGTTCTAATTATATGTAAAGCAAGCAAACAAACAAAACCAAAGAGAAATCCTCGGCTCCCAATTCCTCTCTCACGCATTCAGTTACGTTTCTTTCCCAACCAACGCTACGAGTACTACCGCTAATTCCATCATTTAGTATGTCATTTATGAACCGAACCAAAACTACCGTCACAACTGTAGTAGAAAGACATACAGAAACTAATGTAATTTGTTAGCAAAGTCGGACTCGTGTATTAAACATGGGCAGTGGCTACTGTCTCTACATTCAGACAAGAGGACGCTTCACACCGTGCACCGGAACGCACTCAGATCGCAACCCTCGTCGAGAAAACCGGAGAACTAAGGGGAATTCCGGTCTGTTACTGGAACGCACCAGAGAACTCTTTGGAACATATTTTACTGGCAGAGCAATACGTTTATTGAGCAAAGAATTACTCATACTTGACTTATTTAATACCCAGCAATATCAAAACATCACTTTCGTCGTACTGGGCGTACGACTTTCGTCCGCCTGAGGGACTGCTGGGTGACTTCCACCATTCGTGCACTCCACCAATTCACGATATGACTTTAAAATTTAGTCCTTTCGGCTAATCAGTCCCCAAGCCAGAGTGTAGTCATTTTCCTGCCAGTGACGGCATTCTTACATCTGCTTCCTACGATGACTTTTCCATATCTCAAACAAGCTGGAAAATAATCTACGTAATTGGAAAGTCAGTAATACATAGCAGTTAGCCCTTGTGACGTTCCCCCTCTCTAATCAGCTATGCGAAAACACCATAATCAGGTGACTCTAACCAGATCAGAAAATTAAGGCAGTAATACCTGGTTAGAGGGGAAAGTGCGCAATTTATTTTTACAAACAACTATTTCCACGTTGTCCGCCCCTCGTGGTCTCGCGGTAGCGTTCTCGCTCCTGCCTCGAGATGACTGGTTGTTGTTGTGTCGTCTTCATCGTCACCATTCATCCCCATTACGGTCGGAGGAAGGCAACGGCAAACCACATCCATTAGGACCTTGCCTAGTAAGGCGGTGCGGGTCTCCCGCATCGTTCCCCTACGCTCTGTAAAGAAGCATGGGACTTCATTTCATTTCCACGTTCTTCATAATAAATTTTAATGATCGTTATAAAGCATTGCAATTCACGCACAACAAAGACAACGAAAAGTCTCCCGAAATTTTAAGTAAGCCACAGTAAATCAATGAAATTATTTCTAAATGTTGTCAACCAACACAGTGGGGCAAACTCCTTTTGTTAAGCATTATCAGAGCAGCAACTGTTACGTAGTTAATTTGATATAAAACGTGCTGACGAAATAGTTCGCACACGAGAGCAACGCAAAACAGTGTACAAAATAATAAAGAGAAATGCTAACTACCGCTTTAAATTATTCAAGAAAATCAATTAGAGTAATTTGGGAAAAAATGCTGATGTTCATTACGGATATCGTCAAATGGTGAGATATCTATTACAAGGAATATTGCGTTAGCCCAAAGTAACGATTACCCACAAATCATAAACTTCCCAGCTAAAGATTACAGAATTTCACCGTTTTAAATAATTTTGACTCATTATACTAAATAATTACAATACAAATTGCAGGTAGTTGCAACGCCGCGATACGAAACATCAAGATAACAAAATAAAACACTCTCGTAAAATAAATCATCATACCAAAGTTAAAATTTATAGCTTTTGTTTGCCAGTATTGTTTCGTTTAAATTATTTTACTACTACTTTCATTCAGGTTATAATTGTTTCCACAGCCTGTGTTCGTTCTACAAACAAATTGGGAAATTTATTGAGGCGTCATTACTGAGTAACTTAATTCGCATTTCAACAGGAAGAAAAAAAAACTGTCCCAAAAATTTTAAATATATTTGTTCTTTGACAGGTTAACGACATTCGTTGCACTATAAACGGAAAGGTGCATGGTCCTATTCCAGGTAACAGTGACTGAGGTTAATGACAATGTCGGAGGATTAGGGATTTACATAACTAACGTTATTATTTATTTTTGATTGAAATTCACTAGATATGTCTTATAAAATGTAATCTGATGCTAACCTGATACGAGCAGTCTTATAGATCATCGATGCAGATGAGGCAACGGTGTCGGCGTCTGCGATATTTTCCACTTACTCCATTACCATGAGAACAGTAGGATCTTGACGTTGTCTGGCGCTGAATCTATATGCCCACATACATCGCATCTCCCGTGACTCATAAAATGTCACTTGGTTTCACGTGGACCAACTTCTAGTTCTGCATGAAATACCCTCATCATCATCCACTCTGGTGCTGGTGTGCCCAGCCAATGCCCAGCCAACACACTTTGGCGTAACAATGCGCACAGGCTTTACTACCAGCATAGTTTACTCTCTGACAAATATGAAACACCAAACGTTCCCTAGTATTACCCTACTGATATGACCCATTGCATCAGCAGATTGCTTAAATATTACGTAGATTGTTCATAAATTCGTTTTAAAAATATTCACGTTAAATATGAGAGACACGTTTTGTTTTCAAATCAAATGGCTCTGAGCACTATGGAACTTAACCTTCTGAGATCACCAGTCCCCTAGAACTTCGAACTACTTAAACATAACTATCCTAAGGACATCACACACATCCATGGCCGAGGCAGGATTCGAACCTGCGACCGTAGCGGTCGCACGGTTCCAGACTGTAGCGCCTAGAACCGCTCTGCCACCATGGCCGGCGTTTTGTTTTCATTCATAGATGATATTTCGAAACTACAGAAAAATCAATGTTTTTGCAAGTACTATACTTGACGATATTTACGAAAAATATTGCGAAAATATACTATATCTACATTACATTGTTACACCGGGATCAAAATCTACTTAGGCTACGGGAAGTCCTACGAATTATCTCCTGGTTGCACTAAGTCTCCTTCCACGGGATACCAACACAAGAGCCCACAAGTGAGGAAAACATTGATGCATTAGTCTGCTAGTTTGAGCCAGGGTGTAATTCAGAGCCCTTTGTTCAAGGAGCCCTTTCTCCAAAGCTCCATAATGAGCTGCAATGGAAAGATTACCATTGAAGCCAGCAAACTCGGAAGGCTCCTGCTGTGTTCAGCTCTTGCTCCATCTAAAGGTAAACGACGTTGCAAGCGATGGAAGGGTGGAACGCAGTGACATAGGCACGTCACTCTGACGGCAGTCTGGTTTGTTCTTGGCTCCCTGAGAAATTAAGATTCGAGTCTCATGGAGCTTTGTTTCTGTTGTTCACCTCCTATGTGTCGTCGGCCTACAAACTATGAGTTACTCTGTTCGTGTTGCTTGGGAATCTTGTTTTGGTAAATATTTTCCACGGAGTTCCTTTGTCGATTCTGTCCAAAGCTTTTTCATAAATGTGAAACGCTACGTGTATTCAAATTTTATATTCTTCCAGCGGCCTCAGACACTGTAAATACATTGTGCATTCATGATTTGACATGACGAAATACGTTTTGGATGTATTTTCCAATATTTATGCATACTGCTTCTTTCAGAGTTTCCGAAGCTAACAGTAAACTCCGGATTCCTAAAAGCATAGAATTCATGTGTCAAATGTATATAACAAGCATGTATAAAACAGCTTAAAACTTCTAATTACCTTGCAAATGATTTATTATGTTAAATATATGCCAGTAAGCATGTGAGCGGGAAAAACGATATGAGAGGTTTGAACTTATGCTTAAAGTTTGTAGGAAGTCGGTGAGTAATGTCTTTATTTAAATGGTTGAATGTAATCTGACCAACTTGTCCTCCATTTTATGCTAGAGCAAATTTTTCACGTATTTCAATGTTTATTACGTAATATCTGATGGACTATATGTCGTACAATTATTTGCGCAGATACATACAGTGATATATAGCATACTGTCTGTAAAGTGGTTTGCGAATAGAGTTAGTAGTAAAGAAATAATAAATTAAAGTGTTATGCCCGATGGAGAAATTCGTCTACGTGAACAGCGAACATGTAGTAACCGATAAACTTTTCCTCATTTTGTGGGGGTGTCAGCGAGAAAAACTTTCGTGTAGTTACAAATTATGTGTAACGTTTGTTGGCGCTCTTATCCTCAGACTCTGAATAAATATTGTCCAGGTACTGGCGCGCCGTGAGTTACGCTACTTGGAGACAAATACATAGTCCGTAATTGTAATTTTTGTCTCACTGTTTAAAACTTTTAACATAAGATTTCACTTCTTAATGAGTAAATTGTGACAGCAGTTTAAATTTTTAAATTTGGTTAGTAATTACGTGAATTACTGGAAAGCAAATTTTTTTTTACCTGGAAGCCGTTAGATAGGTAACATTCAACTGAAACTGATTTCCGGGACACCAGTTTAGTAATATGCAGGGCGTCCCAGGAGAAATGTTAATATTCAGGAGGATGAACAATCATTCGAAGCAAAAACTTGTAGTAAACATGTGATCATAAATGCATACCTAAAGAGTTATAAGCACTTGTTCAGCAGAAGACACGTGTTTCACAATAGTGAAGATGGACGAGTACTCTCCTAGCTCTTAAAATATACACTTTAGAGCCCCTGCCACACACACACACACACACACACACGCACACACACACACATATATATATATATATATATATATATATATATATATATATATATATATATATGTTTTAATCTATACTACCACCTCCTGAAATATCGAGAGCAAAGAACCTACAGTGGAAGAATTTGTTTCACAGTATCGAAGATGAAGAAGTGCTCATAGCTCTTAAACTATGCCTTTTAGAGCCAAAGTTTATTAAAGGTTTTTGTTTCGAAGTATCATTCCTCTCATATCCCTGAGTACTGACCATAACTCCTACGACACCCTGTAGTTGGTTAGAGGGACCTCAAACTGTACTTCTCTGTTTTTTAATATGGGCGTGCCGTGTGAGATTAGCCGAGCGGTCTGGGGCGCTGCAGTCATGGACTGTGCGGCTGGTCCTGGCGAAGCTTCGATTCCTCCCTCGGGCATGGGTGTGTGTGTTTGTCCTTAAGATAATTTAGCTTAAGTAGTGTGTAAGCTTAGGGAGTGATGACCTTAGCAGTTAAGTCCAATAAGATTTCACACACACAATATGGGCGTGACTAAATCGCCTCTGCAGTATTCTAGTAGGCTTGCTGTTTTTCAGTATACAGTAAATACTCTTACTATTCTGTAACACAGAGCGTATTTAATTACTTCATTTACCTGATCCGATTTGGGACATTCTTTTGTTTTATTAGTTTCTTGGTGGTTCTGGTTTCTTCTAGTGTTATACGGTGAATGTATACCCGCAGAGCATTTTTCTTCAACCAGATACTACTTTCCTTCTTGCACATTCTTAAGACAATAATTCTATTCCCATCTGGTTTACGTTGGTACCTGACCGATTTATTCAACTCTATCAAGCTTCCCATGGACTTATATCAGATTCCGATATCTACTTATTCGAGAGGGTTCTAGAAATTCCGTTAATTCCTTCTCTTTTTTAATTCTTGGGGATAGGATTTAAAAATTTTACATATTTTTTTAAAAAATTCCATTGCGTAAATACAATAGAAATGTTGACTATTTTAACAAACTCTCCGAGTCCTGAGAAAACTTAAATTTGCTTAGTCTGTTGTTCATTATTCGTTTTGCCACAGCCTCACTTTCCGCTACAGTTATTACAGGCTATATACTATCCTAATCACTTGCCACAGGTGTGCCAGAAATGTGAAAAACTTGAAGGTGTTGTATAGGATGTCAGGACGAACAAATCGGGTGTAAGAATGTCCGTCTGGAAACATTGTCTAACACGCTACGGAGCTTCGAAGTTATAGCCACCAGTGTCTCCCTTTAGGCCACCCCTTCGCCAACAAATGTGAATTTGTGCGCTGACGGACCAAAGACAGAACGTCTCGCAACGTTGTTTGTGATTCAGTGATTGCGACTGGTCGCCATGATCGCTAGTGGAGAAGATGGAGCCACCTGCTGTGTAGAAAGGCCATGTCTCTTATGGCAGCAATGCTTTGTTGGCTTGATGTATGATGATTGTTTTGGACACAGGTTTCCAGCTGTACTTTATTTTTCTACTGGAACCCTCTAAAAGCTCTAGTGTTTTCCTGTATACAGGAGAAAATTAAACTGTAGATGTCTGAAACCACCATCCACCGAGGCACAGAGCATCTCATTCGTAGGAGACAAGGTCTCTTTATGCAGCAGCTCCACTTGCATTCGTGGTAACCAGTAGCGATCAATGAATCACAAACAACATTGATTGGCGTTCCACCTATGGTCTGTCAGCATACAAAGTCACGTTTGCCGCCGAAGAGTGCAGTTCATAGTGGTAGGCCCCGGTACCTTTAACTTTGACGCTCTAAGGTGTCGTTGGATGACGTTTCCGGACTCGGGTTCCTATCCGCGATTTGTTCCTCAAGACACCCTCTACAAGCCCTCGAAGTATCTCATAACAATTCTGGATCACGCTGTGTACAGCATCAAAGCTGCGATACAGGTAAATACGAGATAAGTCACGAAAGCTAGCAGAACACGCCCTGAAACGAGTAGTACAACAGGATTTCCGATCACGCCGAAATTTTACAGGGCCATGAGGTCGCCTTTCGCTTCTCGGCTCGATGTTGAGCGTCCACTCGAACCGTATTCGTCCAGCTATTTGGACGACCGTATGCGTCAGCACAGCCGAAAACATGTAGACGCACGGGCAAGCGTCTACTCCACACGGGCAAGTCAGCCATATATGGGCGTACACGGATCCCAAAGAGATGGGATTTGTTGATCATAGTCGATGCAGACGAGTGCCTGTTGTTGTTTGCGTCTGTCTGTTTTTTTGTGCTTAATTGCCAACCATGAACGTAAAAAGGGTTATATGTCCTACGATTAAAAACAGGCTACTGTTGGATATGCAAGACAAGAGTATCATCACTGTGACTAATAGCAGAAACTAAGGTAGAAAATTGCAGATAACGTAAGTGTGAAATGTAACTCCTCCAGATCACAATTTTGAAAAAAAAGTACTATTGTGCAATCAGATTTACTGAATATGTGAAAAAATTCTTATAGAAAGTAGCACAGACGTACATGACATATAGTACGCATTCAATAAAATATTTAAAACTTCTAGTAATTATAGAAACAAAATATAAAAGAACACGAAAAGAACACCTTCCACATCGCAGCACTGACACCACCGTTCTCGCTGTCAGAAGTGAATCTTTTTATCCACTGCGTCAGATTACAATTAATTGCAGCTGTTGGTTCTTCCTCGTCGCTTGTGCAACATAATTATATTGTTCAATGTCAATACTTCTTTGCAGTACTCTCCATTTACTAGTCGTTATTCTAAACAGATGTTCGACCAAGCTTTAGAAAGAAGATTGTTTAAAGTGATTTATATTGGTCCAAGTTTTGATACTGGAAATTGTCTCATTAAATACTTCTTTAACGGATAGCCTTCATTTCCCAAGAGAAAGTAAGGTACCACATTGTTTAATCTTCGAAGAGCGCGGCTGCGTCAAATATTAAGCGCTCCAAGTTTCTTAGAAAGGCTCCAGTGTGCGAAAGTATCATCCTCGCTCTCTTTAGCATGTGCCCCAATGTTCACAGCTAGAAATTTTTAGTCTTCACCAGAACTTGTAAAATTACTGAAGAAATCTGTTTATAGTTTCCGAAAATACTACCCGAATTACACGAATTCTTCATTCGCGCATAATTGCTATCTATGCACCTGACACAAGTGGGAAACTGCTACGGCTACATCTATATCTACGTAGACATTCGGCAAGCCACCGTACGGTGTTTGGCGGAGGGTACCCTGTACCGCTACTAGCCATTCCCTCTCCTGTTCCGCTCCCAAATAGAGCGGGGGACAAACGACTCTTTATATGCCTCTGTATGAGCCCTAATTTCTCGTATCTTACCTTCGTGGTCCTTACGCACGATGTAAGTTGGCGGCAGTAGTTTGGTAGTCAGCTTCAAAGGACAAGATTCTCTAAATAATCTCAATAGCATTCCTCGAAAAGAAAGTCGCCTTCCCCCCACGGATTCCCATTTGATTTCCCGAAGCATCCCCTTAACCTTACGTGTTTCTCGAACTTACCGGCATCAAATCTAGCATCCGGCCTCTGAGTTGCTTCGATGTGTTCCTTCAATACGATTTGGTACGGATCCGAAACACTCGAGTAGTACTTAAGAATAGGTCGCATCATCGTTCTATATGTGGTCTCGTTTGCAGGTGAACCAGTCTTTCCTAAAATTCTCCCAGTAAACCGAAGTCGACCATTTTCCTTCCATACCACAGTTCCCACTGGCTCGTTCCGCTTCATATCGCTTTTCAACGCTATGCCCAGATACTTAAATGACTTGACTGTGTCAAGCAGGACTCTATTAATACTGTATCCGAATATTACGGGCTTGTACTTCCTACCCATCTATATTAATTTATATTTTTCCACATTTAGAGCTCGCTGCCATTCATCACACCAATTATAATTTTTTTCTAAGTCGTCTTCTATCTTCCTACAGTCACTGAACACCTTACTGTACACCACAGCATCATCAACAAACAACGACATGTTGCTGCCCACCCTGTCCCCCAAATTATTTATGCATATACAGAACAAGAGCGATCGTATCACACTTCCGTGGGGTACCCCAAACGATCCCCTTGTCTTTGACGAACACTCACCGTCGAGGACAACATACTGGGTTCTATTCCTTATACTGGGTTCTATTATTTATTTCTCCCAAGAAACTACTGGCATGACATCGTCTGCTTTGGGGATGTTACGTGCAAAGTGTGCAAAGTATCTCAAATTGCTCGGCAAGCTTCCTTCACTTTTGTACTAACTGTAACGTTTGATATTCTAAATGAATATCCCAGTGTTCTGAAAGAAGAACCTGATGTCAGGTACCTGAAACAGACAATGGCCAGAGTAGTAAATATTGTTGGCGCTGCTGGATTTTGCAGCGCAAAATACACTGACGGAAAAAATGGCAATACAAAAAAAATAATTAATGAAAATTAATGAAAATTCGAGAATGCGTTTGTCCAGGTGACATATTTAAGTAATTAACATTGCTAGATCATAGGCTGAAAGCGCACGGTAAGCCATTTAAAATGCGAACTGCTGGTACATTAGTAACCGGTGTAACGGCCAGAATGTTGAATGCAAGCATGTGAACGTGCATTCATTGCGTTGTACGGGTACTGGAAATCAGTTTGTGGGATGGAGTTCCATGTCTGTTGCACTTTTTCGGTGAACACAGGGATGGTTAATACTGTTTGTGGATGCTGCTGAAGTTGATGTTCGATGCCTTCCATATTTGCTCGATTGAAGACGGATCTGGTGATCGAGGCCAAGCAACTTGTCGACACTCTGTAGACCATTGGGTTACAGCAGCGATATGTGGCGAGCGTTATTTTGTTGGGGAACTCCACCTAAATTGTGCTCATGAATGACAGAGCAAGAGGTCGAATCACCAGACTGACATACAAATTGGCAGTCAGGATGTGTGGGATAATAACGAGAGTCATGCTGTCATGCGAAATCAAACCCTGCACCATAACTCCAGGTGTAGGTCCAGTGTGTCTCGAACGGAGACAAGTTGGTTGCAAGCGCTCAACTGGCCTCCTAACCAACACACGGCCATCACTGGCACCGAGACAGAACCAGCTTTCATCAGGAAACAGAGCTCCACCCTACCCTGCAATGAGCTCTCGCTTGAGCCGGCCGCGGTGGTCTAGCGGTTCTAGGCGCTCAGTCCGGAACCGCGCGACTGCTACGGTCGCCGGTTCGAATCCTGCCTCGGGCATGGATGTGTGTGATGTCCTTATGTTAGTTAGGTTTAAGTAGTTCTAAGTTCTAGGGGATTGATGACCTCAGAAGTTAAGTCCCATAGTGCTCAGAGCCATTTGAACCATTTGAAGCTCTCGCTTGACACCGCTGAAGTCGCAATTGGCGATGGTTTGGGGTCAGTGGAACGCACGCCATGGGCCATCTGGCTCGGATCTGTCCTTGAAGCAACCGATTTGTGACAATTTTTTCTGTGACTGTGGTGCCAACTGCTGCTCATATTGTTGCTGCAGGTTCAATACGACCCGACAGGGCCATGCGTCGAACACGATGGTTATCCTTCTCGGTAGTGCCGTTTGGTTGTCAGGAGCCCGGTCGTCTTAAGGCCGTACATTCTCGTCACCACCACTGCCTGAAATCGTACAGTGGCTACATTCCTGCCAAATCCTTCTGTAATACCTCAGAAGGAACATCCAGCTGCTTGTAGCCCAATTACACGACCTATTTCGAACTCAGTGAGGTGTTGATAATAGCGTGTTTATCGTTTTAAATGCATCTTCACTAACACCAACTCACCACGTCCAATCTCACAGGTAACAAACGCTCACGACCTTTACAGCGTGCACTGAAAACAAAACTGATTTGCGTCCTCATCAGTGGCGCTACTAGCGAAAGGTAACAAGATAACGCTGGCCCACGTATCGCTGTTGTAATCCAATATGCTCTACAGAATGTCGCAATGTTGCCTTGGCCTGTTCGACCACCAGATCTGTCACCAGTCCAGTAAATATGGCAAATCACCGGATAACTGTCACGAAATTTGAGCACACATCATCTTTCAGATGTAGAAACACGTCTACCAGCTTTCGTTTATCTCGGACAACTCTTTCTTGGTATTGAGATCTTTTTTCCCGTCAGTGTATTTCCACAGAGCATCTGCTCATCACCTTCAGGAGATTATGCTGACTGCGGCCAACTGCATGTCAAATTTCACAAACAACAGTATAGAATGGTAAACGAAATGTTTTATCCGCTCCGTGTAAAATTTACGTAAATATTACGAGTTCTCCATTTTTACACATTTTTCGTGAAACATTTTGTAATTCACATCGGGAATGTTGTTATGAGACTAACATTGTAGAGTATTTCTTCATTTGTGACTGAGCCGTGCCACGGCTCAGCATTTTGATTTACCCGCGTGATTATTTCACTTGTTTTGGCCGCAGTGATAGGAGGCGTGATCGCAGAGCGCTGTTGGCTTTGGTGCGCGAAGCAAGAGTTTTGGAAGGTAGGTAGATGGCGACAGGACGGAAGCGGCGAGGAGTCAACTGGTGCCTGCCGATTAAGGACTGCGATGAGTGTGGCTGTTTGCGAGCATGAGGGTAGGACGGAATCTTCGCTTGCTTAGCGTCGTTCTCCATGACCAGCCGTTGTTTGTTGGGCCTAGCGCTCGAGTGTAACAGGAAACGGCATTGGTGTGGTTCTCGTCACCTGGCTAAGGCCGAAATTTTCATATACTTTTATTATACTTCATGATCATTACTCATTATGTGGTTGGTACTTGTGGCCAACATTTTGTGATTTGAAATAATTCAGAGAATACCATCACGTGCCAGGTGTCTACTGTGAATAATTCTTAATTTGTTTCATAGTGTATGGCACGGTATCCACTATCATCGATCATTTTATAAAAGTTCTGTCCAAATTATTATTACATTAGATATTATTAAACTTGGTGCGTTTAAATTGCAAATTCCCTGATTATACTAATATTGCTTGGGATATATATTTTGAGCTGTGTTGTGGATGCACTTAAAAGGACTGTGGTTAGTGAGAAGCACACTTGAGTGTGTAATGTTTTTCAGTTCCATTGTTACAAAGTGACCATTATTTATATTGCGTGATTTGTTGGCTTTTGTAGTGAGTGGAACTTTGATTTGTGTGATTCTGTTTTGTAGAATGTTTTTCGTGGCAGCATTTGAGAACCAGTTGTTACAAGAAGTTGCCACCTCGTTAATCAATCATTTATTGACAGATGTGTTTGTCTGTCTGTAACAAGTAAGAGGCAGCAACTGTAGCTTGTTAGTACAAAAACTGTTATGCAGAAATTTGAATGGGAACAAAGCAGTCATCCTTTATTATAAAGTTGTTTAGTAGTATGTTGGAAGATCATTCTTTTGAGCTGTGTTTATTCTGTATCAATCAAATTTAGGTATCACACAGCTGGCAGAAATGACTGTTGAGCTCGTAATAGACAGTATGTGTGAAATAATTCGTGTAGTTTTGTGAGTGATGTGTTAAATTATTTATTTGCAAGTTATTTTGAAGATCTGCATTTTTGGTGTTTTTACCTTATGTTGAACCAAAACAGTATTCTTGAGGTCTTGATGACTGCACATGATATATAATATACCTTTTACTAACAGTACCTTTATGTACTGTTGCAGAGTGAGGCTGCATGCTCTTCTGGAGAATGTTAAAAAAATTTTTTTTCTATTGCTAAAATTTCTTTTAAACTGTTAATTGTATTAACTTGGATGTATAACCAATTATTG
Organism: Schistocerca serialis cubense; assembly: GCF_023864345.2. Classification (NCBI taxonomy): domain Eukaryota; kingdom Metazoa; phylum Arthropoda; class Insecta; order Orthoptera; family Acrididae; genus Schistocerca; species Schistocerca serialis. The sequence goes on along the minus strand of NC_064641.1, from coordinate 665,995,177 downwards.
TTAAATAATAAATTTGTGTCAACAAGGCTTGGAGCAAATAAATGTGCCTAAACATTCTCCATTCTGGCTCTGCTACCGTCTGTACACTACAGTGACCTTTCACGTGTGTGTTTCTTACCAAAATGTTAAAGCCAGATGTTCCTTAAGTTGTGCAGTTTTCCTGAAATTCGAACATTTCGTAACTGCGTTCTGAATAGCTGTTTCCATGTCCATCCTGTATTAGTTGAGTTCTTTGTGTGGGTGAGGAAATTCTCTTGGTCTGCTTCGTTTACTTAGTGCTGGAGTGACCCAGAACTCCCTTCGTTGGAGGCTCGAACTTTGCCTCGTGAGATATACGTTTTCTAGAGTGTACAAATCACTTGACCATTGTCCAATAAAGCAGATAAATTGCCTCAGGACTGATTCGCTGCTGGCCGTGTGTCGGATGTTATTCGGCTGCAATGGACGAGCTACATCGATCGGCCGTAGTCGTACAACCATACGGACACCATGTTAATTGGACGAATACCGCCCCAGCGGACATCTACGTTGACAGCTGCAAGCGTATGCGTAACACCTCTGTTTTGCCGGGCGTCCAACTCTGTCGTCTCATAAGGATGAACTGCTACATATTGATGGACTAACTGCATAAGTAGAATTTGGAAGCTTCGGATCGTCCCTGAAGGCCTGTCGATTACAGCAGTGCAGGGAAGGGACGCGAAGTGAAGTGTTTGCCTAGGAGCTGCGCCAGCTGCGCCTCTAGTTCCTAGACCGCTGCAGCACGACGCCAGCCGTGCCGCGCCTGCAGGCAGGCAGCCAGCCACGCAGCCGCGCTGATGATTTACGGCGCACGATAAGGCGGCGGGCGGCTCGCCTCTGAAGAGAATCCGATCAAAGTTTCACCCGCGGCCACATTATCGCTCTCGACGGCACTTGACGGACGGACACCGGCGCGCCGTGGGGCCTGAATATTTCAGGCGCTGCGCGGGAGGCGACACAGGGCACCCCAGAAGGCACAAGCAGCCTCTCACCGAGACCCGCATCGTAAAAGCACAACATGATGCAGCCTCTAATTTCCTGTGCCGTAAAACTAGCTGGTACTGTCATACTCTTTTAGCTCTGCCACGTTCACGAGCAGGTTTCACTCTCTCAACGTATTCAGCCGTTTACTTGTCGTGACGTCCATCATTTAATGCAATTTTTTTCTGAATAATGTACTACACTACTGGCCATTAAAATTTCTACACCAAGAAGAAATGCAGATGATAGACTAGTATTCATTGGACAAATATATTATACTAGAACTGACATGTCATTACATTTTCACTCAATTTGGGTGCACAGATCCTGAGAAATCAGTACCCAGAACAACCACCTCTGGCCGTAATAACGGCCTTGATGCACCTGGGCTTTGAGTCAAACAGAGCTTGGATGGCGTGTACAGGTACATCTGCCCATGCAGCTTCAACACGATACCATAGTTCATCAAGAGTAGTGACTGGCGTGTTGTGACGAGCCAGTTGCTCGGCCACCATTGACTACACGTTTCCAATTGGTGAGACATCTGGAGAATGTGCTGGTCAGGGCAGCAGTCGAACATTTTCTGTATCCAGAAAGGCCCGTACAAGACCTGCAACATGCGGTCGTGCATTATCCTGCTGAAATGTAGGGTTTCGCAGGGATCGAATTAAGGGTAGAGCCACGGGTCGTAACATTTCTGAAATGTAACGTCCACTGTTCAAAGCGCCGTCAGCGCGAACAAGAGGTGACCGAGACGTGTAACCAATGGCACCCCATGGCATACCATCACGCCGGGTGATACACCAGTATGGCGATGACGAATAGACGTTTCCAATGTGCGTTCACCGCGATATCGCCAAACATGGAGGCGACCATCATAAAGCTGTAAACAGGATTCATCCTAAAATTGACGTTTTGCCATTCGTACACCCAGTTTCGTCGTTGAGTACACCATCGCAGGCGCTCCTGTTTGTGATGCAGCGTCAAGAGTAACCGCAGCCATGGTCTCCGAGCCGATAGTCAATGCTGCTTCAAACGTCATCGAACTGTTCGTGCGGATGGTTGTTGTCTTGCGAACGTACCCATGTGTTGACTCAGGGACCGAGACGTGGGTGCACGATCCGTTACAGCCATGCGCATAAAATGCCTGTCATCTCGACTGCTAGTGATTCGAGGCCGTTGGGATCCAGCATGGCGTTCCGTATTACCCTGCTGAACCCACCGATTCCATATTCTGCTAACAGTCATTGGATCTCGACCAACGCGAGCAGCAATGTCGCGATACGATAAACCGCAATCGCGATAGGCTACAGTCCGACTGTTATCAAAGTCGGAAACGTGATGGTACGCATTTCTCCTCCTTACACAAGGCATCACAACAACGTTTCATCAGGCAACGCCGGTCAACTGCTGTTTGTGTATGAGGAATCGGTTGGAAACTTTCCTCATGTCAGCACGTTGTAGGTGTCGTAACCGGCGTCAACCTTGTGTGAATGCTTTGAAAAGCTAATTATTTGCATATCACAGCATCGTCTTCCTGTCGGTTAAATTTCGCGTCTGTATCTCGTCATCTTCGTGGTGTAGCAATTTTAATGGCCAGTAGTGTAGTTTCCTGGTAAGAAAATTGAACTTAACCCCTTAAGTATAAGATCTGTTGTATGACGGACCAACGGAAGCCCGCCCTAGTTATGAAACGATTTTTAAGCTTTTCATGTTACCAACGAGGAGGTATAGAATGTAATTCAGCCAATCAAAGCTTCAGTTCCCTTCTCCTTCGTTTAGTTTTTGATCTCTATTTTGAGTGAAGTGACATGCACCGTCAGTACAAAATGTTTAGAGACTGATTTTATTCCTGGAACAAAAGTGACGTCTGAGCAGCTTGGAATAGCAACTCTAACCATTAGATTTCAAGAATACACGAAAAAAAGTGACTCGTCTACATTTTGCAAATATTTCAGGAAAATCATTTTCAACATTTAATGTCGTGTAGAACGTGTGTTTATAAAATATTAATGTGTCTTTACATCATATATTTTACCAATTTATTATAAAGATGCAGATACTTTAAAATTCATCATAACAATTACACCACAGTTGATAAACCACTTTATGCTGATAATTGTTCACTTTATATTAAGGGGGTCCAATCGGTGGCCCACGGGCGGCATGTGGCCGACACGAATTATCAACGCGGGCAAAAAAGTGAGCAACTATCAGAAGAACGGAAAAGAAAGGAAAAAAATATAAACACCAAACTCCGTTTATGTAAAGTTGTGATATAATAAATATTTTCTATTTTTGTAACTCCTGCCACACAGTGCCGTTCTCTGATTGATCCAACCCGTTTTATTGTTCCTCAGCGGTTCTTGTAAGTGTAAACTATATTATGAGTGGCCCAAAAATACTTGTCTTCTTCCAGTGCGGCCAAGGTAAGCTAAAAGTATGGCCACCCATGATTTACTTCGAAAGAATGTGCTCTGTCAAAATTCTACTAAATTTTCAGAAGAAGCATTTTAAACGCGGAATTTTGTGTAGAACGCGTGATTTACAAAATATTCATTTGTATTTAGTCACATGTTTTAGCAGTTTCCTTATGAACATGTAGACATTTCTAAACTTTACATAACACTAATACCACGGCCAGTACACAACCCTGAATTGATAACTGCACCATTTACATGGAATGAAGGGCCTCGTCAGCATTTTACAAAATTTTCATTACAAGGATTTTAATGATTTAAATTTGCGTAGAACCTGTGTTTTAAAATATAGTAGCTTGTTTTTATGTAACATCTTTTAGTAATTTACTTCTAAATGCAGCATGACACTAACGGTACTATTAGTAAAAAGTTTTATATTCATCACTGCACAGTTTTTACGAAAAGAATGGCTGATTGTAAGATGTCATTTTTCTTAATTCTTTCGTCTCAACTTTAAACTGCAATAACTTTATGTACTAATAAATAAATTTGTCACGAAGAACATCCAGTTCACTTTATTTGTGCAGAAGGTATGAAAAGTACTCCTTGGTTTCCTCTACACAGAACTTCATTAACTGTTCAGTATCTCTGGTTGCAGGGGCTCTACGAAGAAATCAGTTTATTGAACTTATATCAAGAACCTACTCTATCTTGGGGGAAATTTGGTTTTATGTCGATGTATTAAAGAATTTGTGATAACTGTAAATTAGCAAATAAATTATCACCTTCACAAGCAGCTTTTTGGGAGATCAAACGGGCCAACAGGAGGAGTGGAGGTAGCACCTCTGTTCCGTCTTATGGCCGAGTGGTTCTAGGCGCTTCAGTCTGGAACAGCGCGACCGCTACGGTCGCAGGTTGGAATCCTGCCTCGGGCATGGATGTGTGTGATGTCCTTAGGTTAGTTAGGTTTAAGTAGTTCTAAGTTCTAGAGGACTGATGACCTCCGATGATAAGTCCCATAGCGCTCAGAGCCATTTGAACCCTTTTTGTTCCGTCTTAATGCTACACTAACAGACCACAAGCTCCACTGCGAGTGACCCGGAAGTATAACAGCGAATCTGTCTGAATTTTAATCTCTACTACTGGCCGGGACGGCAATGGTTACTTTCTGCGTACATCTTATCCAAAAATGTTGTCCAGCCTTTAAACATGCTGCGGTCAACTAATACTACGTCGAAGGTTGAAGGTTGCTGACGGGCATTTCTGATAACAGAGATACAGTCTTGAGGAACTATAGCCTAAACTTTAGAATTAACGAGGCCCATATTTTTGTCGCTTTCAAGATATGAACCTCCTCGTATAGGGAAGCTTATATTGACTGACTCCAGGTTTTTCTCAACATTTGCCAAATCATAAATAAACTGGAAGGAAGTTATTCTGTTGCCCACTCATGAGTCACAGAACATAATCAGGTGGGTTACATCAGAACTGTGAAAGTTTAGATGAAGTGATACAACAAGGAGGAAACTACATCACTTCCTTTCTCTCTTCATGTTTTGGATACAAACATAATACACTTTCGGAACTGGACTGTACTTAGACATTGAATGCACATAGGGCTAGTTGCCTTTTTATGGTAGCCGTCGTTAGTAAAGATACTAGGCACTGTTGAATATTTACAATTAGTGAAGCAAATTCCTTCGCATTCTTTCATTTTATTTAATTTTTCCTAACCAGATAATATCATGGAGTATTTGGGCTTTTTTGTGCCAGGTGTTGAGTACCGTCAGTTTATCCATTCCATAACCCGACCGTTCATTTCTAGCAATGTATTCACCGTATACACTGCATGTATCCCATCCTTGGGTTCCCGAAGGCGATTTTGGAGACGCTAGACCATATGTTCCTTTAGTTGTCGTAGCTCACTTTTATGTCCAGACATTTTTCTTGGGACATTCAGAAAGTTTTTGTAATATTCAGTTCTTCTGATAGTTACAGTTTTAAAGAATCATGCAAAATGTATTGGCTATAACGAACTTTGAAGTAATTTATGTGTTGGCGCATGTTATATACAGTTTTAACATAATCTTGTGGTAGTTATTGCCGTGTTTGTACGTATGTCAGTTGATGCACAGCCTGCTCGTCGTACGTCCTTCACGAGATATTCAATTTTCTTCTTCTTTATTCGAAGAACAGCCATAAAAGATTTACACATTCGTGAAATTCTTCCTTTCCAAATGGCTCGTGAACATGGTACATACATGGTACACCGAAATACTGAGAAATGACTTCATATGAAGGTCTGTTTACTGTCAACATGTAAATCAAAGCACAGGGGTTAACAAAATGGTTCAAATGGCTCTGAGCACTATGGGACTAAACATCTGTGGTCATCAGTCCCCTAGAACTTATAACTAATTAAACCTAACTAACCTAAGGACATCACACACATCCATGCCCGAGGCCGGATTCGAACCTGCGACCGTAGCAGTCGCGCGGTTCCGGACTGAGCGCCTAGAACCGCTAGACCACCGCGGCCGGCAGGGGTTAACATTATGCTAATCATTTGATTCGAGACAGTTGAACTGTTTTCAAATCTTCTTGTGGTACTGATTGAAAGCACTGCCTTGTACATTGACAATCGTCTCCCACATCGCTTATCTGTAGATTCAATTTTTCATTTGCTGCAGACAATCTTCGGCACGATTTTTGTTTTTGTTTTTATTTTCATACTGTAATTCACTACACACAAACTGTAAAATAATGCCTTCTCACAACCTCTCTTAGAGAGATGCTGAATAAGGAAAAGACAGTAACGTACTGCTAGTGAACAAAAAATGTCATTGTACTCTTAGGTCACCACATGTTGTGACTGTTAGAAATAAGAATGTTGTGAGTCCTTTTCTTGTTTTTTGTTTTTTTTTCTTTTTTTTCTCTGAGAAGGTATTGATGACACCTCTCTTTCTCTGTTTAGGTTTTTTCTTATGCCATTTTCTCCACAAGGAACCCCATTTTTCGTAATAAGAGTGGTCCATATTGAAGTAAACATTGACAACACGCGGTATTCAATTCTTCTGACTTCCCCGGCGATCTCTTGACATCTTGAAGTGTCGGGTATTCTACCGGATGTCAGTGTCGTTCTTGCGCCGTATTTCGACAACGTAACTCGTTATATTCATCTGATGTAGATAACGAGTAACATTGTCGAAATATCATGCAATAACAACGCTGATATCCTGTGGAATACCCGAACCTCAAGATGTCACATGGTATTCAGAACTGCAGTTCGGAAGAAAATGACGATGAGCCCCATCTTTTCGTGTAATTTTCATATGCATTCGACCAGCCAGTTGTGTGCAGACAGTGTCTTGTATTGGATGTTCGGACGTAATGTGGTAACGTCTATGTGTCACCAATTGCAATGGAAGAACGCACTGAATATCTCTAAATCAAGTTTTCGACACATTCTCAAGAATATTTTGAACAAGAGGAAAATGTATGCAATGATTGTCCCGCACACACGCTTTTATGACAGAGCCGACATTTAAGTCAGTGTATGAACAACATCCCAAGGAAGGACTTTTCTGACAGATGACCTTGGTTGGATGTACTTTCTGTTGGCTGTAGGGGCAATCTGTGAACGACAGCTGAAGTATTAAAACTATCATCTTGACTTTTATTAATTTTTTATTTAACCAGTCTTTTGGGCTTACTTTTTGAACTGACGGGGAATAAAGACACCTTTAGTGAAACGACCAATTCCGGTCTGCTTCTGTTAATATGTCTTCTGTTGCAGGATTTTTGATTGGCAATAAACCGAAGGAATAAAATTACAGCTGCAAGATGTCGTGTGTCGCCCATGTTTGGACTTAGGGTTGCAGCGGCGACTGTTTCCAACATAAAAGACAAATTAAAACAATTGCTTGTGTCCGTCTCCTTACATTCTTTTACAACTTGTTCCAAGGGATTCTACCATCATATTCAGGTGCAGCAGTAGATTGCATTAGTATTTTGTTTGCTGGATGAAGCCAACTGTTTGTTTTGAACATTTCGCTACAAAAAAGGCATAATTTGTTGATTGTTAAAGTATTATTGCACGGATATTATAAATTTTAAACAAGAATAAAGTGTCCTTCAAAATGTGCTAGCAAAGGAACCCTGAAGTATTTATAAATACACATTTTCATCATCAAACTTTTATAGCGACCTCAGGGCCCATTTTCGTGGAACGTATTGCAAGTAACTTTATTAATGTTCAGAATTTATAGCTATAGTGCTACATTACATTGACAAATAACAAATTATACCTCATTCGTAGCGAAATAACGTTCAAAACAGGTAGTTCGCTGCATACAGCACAGAAAATTGTAATGAAATCAACTAACGCGCATGAAAGTGATGGTAAAGGCCATCCAAACGCGTAACGGAAGAAAAATTAAATTGACTGACACATATAACTGTTTTACTTCATACTTTATGTAATAGTTCGCGCAATAGCATAATGGAAATGAAATGTACTTTATTTCTAGCCTCGTGTAGTGCGCCCGTTCGTTGACATTTTATTTCCGAGTACAATGGAAATTGCTCTCGCAAATGATTCTGTGTCTAGTGAGGTCACACCACGCTGCTGCCTCTGAAGTTTGAAGGGTAATCACATTACTCGCAAGAAATTCAGGATTGAAATAAGGTTCACACGGGAGGTTCCATGTCATCAGATCTGTTAACAGAAGTCACAAAGAAATTTTTCAAGCATCAAACCAGGAAAACGGAGGAATCTGTGCTAATTGAGCGTACCGTGATGATCCAAATCAGTATGACCAGAGTCCAGCGTGAGCTGAATGACGCCTGTTCTTATGGCACGTCACGCGGCAATAATAGTATTTAATCCGACTAGAGGGGAATTGGGAGTATTTGTAGTAACGAAAGGAAACGCAGACGGGGAAATCCACTGACATCAGCGACTTTCAGCCACTTTGATTAGATGGTTATGGCCAGATTCTTGGGACAGAGCATCTCGAAAATGCCGAAGCTAGTTAGCTTTTGGGGTGCATCTCGAAAATGACGGAGTTAGTCAACTTTTGGGTGAGCTTTAACTGCTTTCCACAGAAACTCACGACTGCAGCAGCAATACTTTTCGCAAAAGGACGGTGAAATCACGAGTGGGTGATATTGTGTTGGTGGACCATCTGCCTATTTGCTTCTGTCTCGGGTTCTTCGGCCGACGTTCGTCTGATGATTTTACTGAAGTTTCGCCAGCACGAGTAGCTGGCATTGTCAAAGCTTCACCCTCCATTGCCGGTGGTGACCTGGAGCCGAGCTCGCGGCCGCAATGTGCCTGGCGCGCCAACATCCGAGGGCTTCTCCGCGGTCATTTCCGGTGCGGTTCTCCTCTTGGTACCTTGGTACCAGTACTGGAAGCCAGGATCCGTTTACTTTAAGGTAAACTACCATTACTAGACGTGCTGGTCACAAGGGACGGCGAAAACCTCGGACATTGCGTGTACCGAAAACCGACACACACGGACCGATACCAGCACAAATTGTCAAACCTCCACCCGAGCCAGAAACGAGGCATGATTCATACGCTCGTAACGCCTAGCAGGAAGAATATGTGAGCCACAGCACCTCAAATGCGAAATGCAACATCTGGAAAGTGTTCTGAGGAGCAATGGATACTCCACAAATTATATTACAAGTGTAACAGAGACAAACACTCGGCAAAGTAAGAAATCAGGAAAAGAAATGTCGGGTACGGCATTTCTGCCATACATTCCCAGAGTGACGGACAAAATCGGCCGTATATTGCACAAACATGGAGTAAAGACAATTTTCAAACCGACAAGGAAGAACAAAGAACATAAGCGACATTCCACGTTAGGGCAGGTAGAGAAATCGGCCGTAGCAGAGAACGCACTGAGTGAGACCGACGATGTGATAAAATTCACCGACACGGATATTATGGCTGTATAAAAGCACTATCACACCTGCTTGTTTAGAGAAGCTGTAGAAACACACAAACATGGGAACAGCTTCAACAAGAAAGAGGAAAGCTTAAGGTAAGCGGATCCTGGCTTCCCGTACTGCAGCGAACGATCGTCGCAGGTAGCAAGAGGAGAACCGCACCGGAAGTGACCGCTGAGAAGCCCTGGGACGTTGAGTGCCAGGTACATATAGTCGGTGGCCGCGAGCTCGGCTCCAGTTCACCACCGGCAATGGAGGGTGAAGCTTTGACAATGCTAGCCACTGGTGCTGGCGAAACGTCAGTAAAGTCATCAGACGAACGTCGGCCGAAGAACCCGAGACAGAAGCAAATAGGCAGTTTGCCAACAACTCGCCACGAAAGCCTGAATAATTTTGTATTGTGTTGGATGTCCACGTAACAACAGAATATGGAGGTCAGAAACTTAACTGTTCTGTAAAGCAGAGTATGCGGCAATCTGTATTGTTCTCGCGTTGACCCAATGATGTCGCCCATTGCCATTGCAGTGTGTACTGAATCATCAGGAGTTGAACATGATCAATGGAAGCGTGTCGCCTGCTCACATCAATCATATTCCTTGTACGAGTAGCTCCATGTCGGAGGTTGTCCGTGGATGAGCCGTCGTCATCCAGGCGAACGGTGGATCTAAATAGGCACTGCGTTACAGATGCAGGCCGGTGGGAAAGGTGGGGGGAGTGGGGGGCGATGGGGCAGTATACTGCTATGGGAAACATCCACCTGGACCTCAATGGTGCCAGTGGTGGTAATCGAAGGATTTATAACAGCAGGGGACTACGTGAACATTATTAAGCACCACATCTTCCAGCGAGATTGCTGTCATTGTCACAAGTCCAGATTTGAGCTACAGTGCTTTGAGGTACGTGGTAGTGAACTCACACTGATGTCTTGGGCACCATTTTCTCCTGATCTGAACGATGGAACACAAATGGGACGACATCGGGCGCCTGCTCTGCATCCACAAACCAGCGGTCCGCACTATACGGGAACAGCGTCACCTGTCTGCAGACGACCGGTGTGATATAACAATGGAAGTTAAAGTCAGAAGTGACATACCTCAGGTAGTATTCAAAGAAATTTCGCGCTCGCGGCTGGTCGTCGTCGGCCAAACTCCACAATAATTTGAGTGCACACCTGCCAATCACACTCAGGTGGACTATCAAACACTAACGAAGACGTCCTCCATTCTGAAATATACAGGGCGATTGAGCTGCCCCAATCTCTGGGTTTTACGCAAACCACAACACCTTCAAATAACACGTGCAAGATTTCCATATTCTCTCCTTGCTACTTCCAGATTGTTAATCCTACAGTTCACAGCCAAAATAAGTAATTGAATTCCCTAAGCGAAAGCTGTGAAATCACGTTGTTGGGCCATTTATGTCTAGCTTCCGCATCCGACAGTGGAAGTAGTTTACAACGAATGGACGACTGTAGCACTTTAAACAGCAGTCCTGTTGTGTAGAATGTATGGTTTCAAGCAAAGAAATGTCAGAACAAAACACATGTGAATAATTTGGAGAGGTCGATATTGAAAGTAGCACACGAACAATGCCACGCATGTTCGACCGTCGTTATTTTGACATAACTGGGAAATAATTTTGTCTTGGAAGTTATATTGCAATAAAGGTAGAAACTGTGTGATTTTATTTCAGCGATTCTCTGTTCCAGTAAACGTCACAGCGTCAGATAATAACAGACGGCCAAGCGAATGTCCTGGACTACGTCACTGTGAATCACTAAAATAGTTAATAGTTTGAAAAGCCAATAGTTTAATATCTCAAATCAGTTGCAGTGTGGATCCGTTTGCGGCTCTAACACTAGGAATAATTTTCGGAAGGATTTTAATAAATCGACAAAATCAGTTGTCCCGTGCTGTGTTGGACCTGCAGACATCACAGTGCACCTACAAAGATGTCACATCGCATTGATTAAAAAAGGTAAGACCAACGAACACCTGTTTTCTACCATTCTTTACTACGGAATATCAACGGTAGGTTTGTTGCCAAGAGCGACCAATTAAATGTTTAATGAGTCCCAAATAACAATGAAAGTCAACGTCAATTTTAAATGCTCTTGGACATGAGTATTCAATATAAAAAGGACATTTCTAGCAGTCGGTTACATATTGATCAGTTGTTTTTCGCGAACATACTGGTATAATGATAATCAGTGCAATGTTATGAATAAGGTAAACAAGCAACTTGTCACTGACGTCTCTGTATTTTGCAAGGGCTGTAAATTTTCCTGAATTAAAACTGTGGTAATGTTCACTACGGCAAATGCTTCGCTCTTAATTCACTGTTTGGTAGAAGTTGCTTACACATGTGCATCAATGAATTTTTTGTACTCACCGGGCCTTCGAGTTCGCATGAGTGTGTACCACAATAATGGTCATCTGAGCACACGTTCTATAATGGACAGTTGCGTCGATAGGCAATTTATACATTAAAAGTTCAAAACGTTCTCAGACGTGTGTATTATGAACGAGTCCAAATGAACTATAGAAACGACGGGTCAGTTCGCGTCCACATGCATAATTAATTTGCGTTTCCAGTTTTGATAAAAAGTTAGCAGTTCTGGGTGGGTGGGGGGAGGGGGGGATCGTAGTGTTCACCTTTAACACACTCTAGTCCGTCGTATTTTTGTCTCGAACGTATTAGCTCAGTCATAAAATAAAAGCACCTTTAAACGTCCGGTTGCGACCAAAGTTTACCTGTGTTTTCGCCTGGTTTCCAGACAGTTGCCCGATTTGTGTATTCATCCCAAACATTCCCAATCGCCCTGTTTGCTCCTTTCTTTCAGGAGTGCTAGCTCTGCAAGGTTCGCAGGCGAGCTTCTGTAAAGTTTGGAAGGTAGGAGACGAGATACTGGCAGAAGTAAAGCCGTGAGGACCGGCCGTAAGTCGTGCTTCGGTAGCTCAGATGGTAGAGCACTTGCCCGCGAAAGGCAAAGGTCCCGAGTTCGAGTCTCGGTCGGGCACACAGTTTTAATCTGCCAGGAATTTTCATATCAGCGCACACTCCGCTGCAGAGTGAAAATCTCATTCTGGAAACATCCCCCAGGCTGTGGCTAAGCCATGTCTCCGCAATATCCTTTCTTTCAGGAGTGCTAGCTCTGCAAGGTTCGCAGGAGAGCTTCTGTAAAGTTTGGAAGGTAGGAGACGAGATACTGGCAGAAGTAAAGCTGTGAGGACCGGCAGTGAGTCGTGCTTCGGTAGCTCAGATGGGCAGTCGGCTTTCAGCCGTGTTACCGTGCGGACGGGCTCGGCGCGCCGGGCAGTGCTCCGCAGGTGTTGTTGTTTACCCGCTAGCGCGCGGTCGCGTCGTTGTCTTGCCGTATAGTACCTGTACCGACCCGACATGGCGTTCTCATATCGAAAAGCTACAATCAAACTAACGTTCAACGCATCGTACACGAGACCGAAGGCCCATGAAATTGAACGGTTTCTACGAGACATCATGCACATCGAACCACAAGAACTGATAGGAATTCATCTGTCTATTGTAACCAGCACAGTGTACCTCAAACTGATTGACGAAGCGGCCTGCGACAGATTACTCCAACGATCTGCAAACGGCTTTCGCTTCTGTCACGCAGACGGTAACGTGAGCGTGGTAGGAGTTGACCATGCTGGTCTGGGGGTGCGTACCGTGCGCATCTTTGAACTACCGTTCGAAGTCCCTGCCAACCTAGTCGTTGATGCGCTGCGGCCATACGGCACAGTTCTGAGCCACACAGAGGAGAAATGGAACACATTCGAAACGTACCCTGTCCTTAACGGGGTACGACAAGTGCGCATAGAACTTAAGAAGCACGTTCCATCGTATGTTTTCGTTGGTGGCTGCCGCGCAATTGTTATATATGATGGACAACCGAGGACCTGCTCGGGCTGCGGCCAGGAGGGCCATGTTAGAACTGAGTGTCTGCAGCGCCGCCTAGTTCAGGTGCCCCGCAATGAACTTCCCCAACGATCCACTATGACCTCTCTCCCGCTAACATATGTGGAGGCGGCACGACATGATGTGATGGATGATCAAAACCTGCTACCTCCTCAAGCCACTGCCAGCTCCGTTGGAGAGTCAGCGCCGTCGACGACGCCGCAGTCCAACGGTGCAGAGGTTCCTACAGCCTCCGCCCACCGCAGCGTCGTGGGCACCCAGCCACCGTCACTGTCGGGATCAGACACAGGGGTTCCTAGCGACCGAGACTGTGTCGAGCCCCGCCCTCTAGTGGATGTCGAATCTCGGACCCGAAAGCAAAAATCACCCAAGCGACACAAGAAGAGGCGATTGTCAGCTGACGGACAGGAATGTGAAGCCGGCGGAAGACATCGACTTCGTTGACTCGCCCACAATTACAACGGACTCCAGTGGCATCATTCACCAGAAGGTGCCTGAAGACAAGGAACACTCTCCTAAATCTGGTGGCCCAGGAAACGAGGCGCACTGCGTCGACTCCCAAAATGTGGGCTCCTGTGAAAGCGTCCAGCCCCCAATGACATCACAATCGTCTCTTGGTGATTGGGCAGACGATATGGAGGCAGATGATGCACAGCAAACATCGATATCTCCACCAGAGCCCATGGCTGACAATGAGCCCGGAGGGCTCTGCCAGTCAGGGACTCCTACGGCACAGTAATGCACAGCATGCAGGTGGATGGCTGTGTGGTGTGTGGTGTGTGAAATCACTGTGGGATTGCACCGGCACACTGCCTCCGCCTCTTGATATGTCTCAGTCATACCGTGTGGGAACAGTCAACGTAAATGGTGTCCACTCCACTGTCAAGACCCGCATGTTACACGACATGATCAGAGCGGCAGACTTGGACATTGCCCTTCTCCAGGAGGTCCGTCCCGAGCTGTGTTTAGACCTATATGGCTACACCACGTACAGCCTACCCGTAGGTGATGGCGCAGGAGGAACGGCCATCCTTCTCCGAGATGGCATAGACGCGACGGACGCGACGTACTTGCCGAACGGGCGAGGCATCGCACTCACACTTGGCGCAGTGCGCCTCATTAACGTCTACGCTCCCTCCGGTAATTCGCACCGTGGTGACAGGCATGTCTTCTATTCGGAGGAGTTGGCCCCACTTTTGCAAGGAAATAAGGACCATTACATAGTGGGCGGCGATTTTAACAGTGTTCTGCGGCCCGAGGACCAAATACCGCATTACGTCCCATGCCCCGCTCTACAAGCATTGATACGTGACCTCGCGCTCCACGACACATGGCTCTTGCATCATGGGACCCAGAGTGGATATACGCACTTTACCAGCCATTCTGCCAGTCGTCTGGACCGGATATACGTCTCGCGTGCTCTCCGCACAGCAACCCGTGATGCAGAACTCTGGCCGACGGCCTTCACGGACCATCTCGCGTACATCTGCACTGTCACCTTGCCCCGACAACTCACAAGACGCAGCAGGGGCCCGTGGACGCTGAACGTCTCCCTCCTTCGCGAGGAAGCGTGTCGGCGAGCAGTCACTGACACGTGGCGTCGATGTATCAGGCGCCTGCCTATGTATGCTTCCACGTTGCTGTGGTGGCTGGGATGTGTCAAACCTGCCCTCCGAAAGACCTTGATGGCCTACGGGCGTGACAGATCGAACTGGCAAAGGGCAACATCGGAATTTTACTATACAGCGTTACGTGAGCTGGCGACGCAACCGCCGTCTCCCGAACGTCAGATGTCCGTACAACGCATCAAAGCTCGTCTACTTCGCATCAGGACAGAGCAGCTAGACGGTGTCCGCATCCGCGCGCGAGTGCAAGACTGTATCCCCAACGAAACAGCGTCAGTGTATCACATTGTGCGCGAGAGACGCCACCGCAAACGTCAGCTCATTACGGCGGTAAACACGGAGGACGGCGGGCGCGCAGTGACACAAGCGGACATCACGCACACGTTCGCCAGACACTATGGGACCTTGTACATGGAAGATCGGCGGAATGTACGTGATTATGACGGGCTGTTGCACGATTTTCCCGCCCCTCGGGACGTGGCACCCGATGATAGTCTGCTGTTGCCCATTACACCCGACGAGCTGACATCGGCCTTGGCACGTGGAGCACCGAACAAGTCGCCTGGACCGGACGGTTTACCCCTGGAATTCTACCGCACTTTTTATCACCTTATGGGTGACAAGTGGCTCCAAATGTTTCAAGACCTGATCCGCCCTGATTTCACTGTCCCCACAGAATTCACAGAAGGCATCTTGATCCCAGTTCCGAAACCGAATGGTGGTTGTAGGTGGCAGGATTTTCGCCCACTCACACTCCTCAACAACGACTACAAGATCTTCGCCCGTATCCTCCGCGCGCGTCTCCACACCGCTATCGGGAAAGCCATCCACACCGATCAGACATGTTTAGGTGGTGTCAGCAACATTCATACGGCGTTAGGAGCATACCGCGACGTAAATGCTTTGACGGCGGCCTGCAAAATACGAGGCGCCCTTGTCGCCGTAGATTTTGACCACGCATTCGACCGCGTCGATCACGGCTTCTTACGCGCAGTTTTGCATCGCATGGGCCTCTCTCCGGAGTCTGCAAAGGTGGTCCTTCGACTGGTCCACGGAGCGCGCTCCCGCATGATGGTCAACGGTTATCAATCTGGTCATATTGTTATTGGACGGTCAGTGCGACAAGGGAGCCCCCTGTCGGGCATATTATTTGCTGCAGCACTTGAACCAGCTTTACATGGTCTACGGCAGCGATTAACTGGTATCTCCTTGCGGGACGTGACCTTTTGTTGTGGTGCATTCGCCGATGACGTGGTGTTCCTGGCCAGATCAGAGGATGAAATGCATATGGCGCTACAGTGCCTACGCCAGTACGGGGCGGTCGCTGGGAGCGTCATCAACGTGAAGAAGACAAAATACATGGATGTCGGAGGGGGGATTTCCCACACAACGGCGGTGCCCTTTGACAAGGTGCCCGTACTCAAGTGTTTAGGAGTGCAATTCTATAGCAATGTCCGCCGCACGGCGGCGGCTACGTACCGCCGGCTCCTACACCAGACACGTGCTCTGCTGCAGGACAACAAACTGCGTCGCTTGGATATGCTCCTCAGAACACGTTATGTCAACACCTATCTTGTCTCAAAACTGAACTATTTTGCGCATATCCTTCCCTTGACAGCTACGATGGCCGACAGATTTCAAGCAGCATATGGACATTTCGTAAGCACCGGTCTGGTTTTTAAAGTCCGATACGCCACCCTGACACTGCCGCAGCGGGCGGGCGGTATCGGTTTAATTCACGTATATAACCGTGCGCGATCGCTTTATCTCAACACTATGCGTCGCACGTGGACCTCTGCCCACGCCACTCTGACGGGCACCCTGATAGCGGAAGTGGCACCACACTCCCTGCATCCCCCGGTTTCTGTAGGACACATTTCACCGGCACTCACCCACATCAGAGACTTCTTTATTGACTTCAGCTACTTACGTTCAGAACTTCCGACGACAAGGAAGCCCAGCACAAAAGACTATTATCGCCTCTATCAGCAGCGGCAACCTGTAAATACGGTCACCCACAGACACCCTGAAGTTGCCTGGAACACGGTGTGGCGAGCGGTACACACGCCTTTTCTACCTACGACGGTGCGTTCATTGTGGTACGTAGTTGTGAATGGGAAGTTCGCTACTCGTCAGAGGTTACATTCCATACATCTGACGGACGACCCCTTGTGTCCGACATGCTCAGTCGCTGACTCGGATGCACACCGTCTGACGTGTGCCGCGACCAGCGAGTGCTGGCTACTGACGCAGCGCATGCTGGCATTACTCTTGCGGCGATTGCCGGAGTCTATCTCCCCTGATGACGTATTGCGCCCCGACGTCGTATACTTTCCATCAACCAGAACGAACGCCGTTAACTGGCTAAAAGGCATGGCCGTTCACTACATATTTTGCGATGCTCCCAAAGGCACACTCGACTTTTGGTCCCTATTGATGACGACACATGCAGCTTTCAGCCGCCACCCGAAGTACAGAACTCGTTTCGCAAATTATTTAGGTTCATTATTTGCGGATCCTCCTGCTCACTGGGGCGTTCCGGGTATGAGACGCTGAAAATTAAGACGAATCCTGGAGCATATTGATCCTCTACGGACGGAATAGGGGGGAACCCCTCCCAACAGACGAGAAGACGACTCGGACGCTCGGCTACGGCAGTTGTATGATCTTTCTTTGTAATGAAACAAAATAAATCTATAATACAAAAAAAAATGTTGTAAAAATTAAAGAAAAAAAAAAAAAAAAGAACAACATCGACAAACCCACTCCATCCTCTTCCTGATCCTTCGATCCTCGAACTCGAACACGTTGCTTGGGCGTGGCGGCGGGATGGCCAGGCTTCGGGTGTCGACCCCTGCCCTACCCGTCGTCCTGCTCCTGCAGCGGTTCATTAAAAAAAAAAAAAAAAAAAAAAAAGATGGTAGAGCACTTGCCCGCGAAAGGCAAAGGTCCCGAGTTCGAGTCTCGGTCGGGCACACAGTTTTAATCTGCCAGGAAGTTTCATATCAGCGCACACTCCGCTGCAGAGTGAAAATCTCATTCTGGAAGTTTTTATTTTTACGTCAGTTATATTTATTATGTAGCTAAGAAAAATTTCGTATTTTACAATTCACATTCAGCTGCAAATGAAGCAATTTTCGTTACCTATATGATACATGTAACTGAAGTAGCATCTAAGACGAATGTGGCAAATACTAAAAATATTTGTGCGTTTATTTATGTGATTTGCATTTGCCAACTTGCCTTTTACTCCACCTGACATGTCTTTGGCGTTGTTGATTTCACTACTAGAACGTAGCGAAATCAAACGTCAGTACATTGTATGTTTATTTGACTCATCGACTGAATAGCAATTACTGTGAAGAAGGAAAGGGAATCAAGGGAGCTCTACTTCTAGACTTTCTATTTCTATTACTCTCTCTTGAAGTTTGTACATGCATAATATTCACCTGTCATTCCAATGTTCTGAGTACTGTAAACAGGGTGTCACAAGAGGTATGGTCAATAGTCAGGGATGTGACAGGGTCATTCGACGTAAGAAAGTCTAGTAAATATGGACTCTGAAATGAATACCTTAAGAGCCATGAGCACTTCTTTATCTTCGATACTTTGAAATAAATCTCTTCTATTGCAAGCTATGTGCTTTCCATGTTGGGGAAGGAGGTAGTAAAAACCAAAACAAAACAAAAAAAAAATTCTCTACCAAAAATGGGCTCTAAAATGCATATCTTAATAACGATCACCATTTGTTCAGTAAAAGACATTTATTTCATAGTAGCGAAGCTAAACAAGTGCTCACAGCTCTTTAGATATGCATTTTAGAGCCCATATTTACGAGACATTTTATCTTCGAAAAGTTGTTCCTGTCATATCCCTGAAGATTGACCATCCCTCCTGGGCCACCCTGTGTATTTGATTTCATTTTACGTTGTCAAGCACTTTTTTCGGGTACAAAAATACTAGAAAGATATCATAATTTTACTTCAATCTGACTTCCGTTACTAAGTCCAGTGCCACATTTGGTTGTTGATATCTTTTCTTTGCCGCAAAAAACTGATCTTTGTCTAATTTGTCTCCATTTCCTTCCTTATTTTATTCTATTTATTACTCTGTTCATCAGTTTACAGTCTAACTTTGTCAGCTTAATCATTTGATAATTCTCAAATTTTTCCTGGTATGTCCTCTTGGTAACGTGGCGATGATGTCATTCTGGTAATCTGATAATAAGGACCTTTGTCACAGATTTTTGACACTGTCTCAAATAATCTGTTTGCGTTTACACTAGTCACAGATTTCAGTAACTCTGTGGGATTACCGTCGGCTCCTGCTGACTTGTTTGAGCTGATACCATTTCGCGCTCTGTCAAATTCTGACTATGTTGCTGGACAACTAGATTCAAATATCAGCTACCTTCTCTTCCTCCTTTGCCTCTCTTCAGGACAGTTCCTCTCCAAGTCACAGGCCTTCGATATACTCTGCGATCAGTATGACCTCTCTGCCACATTTCCACATTTAGCAGAGGCTATCCACCTCGTAGTTTAACTAGCACCTCAGCATTTCACTTTTACCATGTTACTTATAATCAGCCCGTACAAGGTGGCATTCTTTCAAACTCAAGTTTTTGTCTGGTATCGTTACATGTTTCTCTTAACTATTTAATTTCATTCCTAACGAATTCACACCGCTGCCTTCGTAACTCGTTCTTAACAACCATTTATTTTCTGATTCCGCCTGTCAACTAAGGTATTGTCTGACTTAGCCATGCAAGTTATGGTTTCGCAGTCCTTACGGTGTACTACGCCTTAGTTATTTCCTTCTTGACTATATTCCACTACTCTTCAATAGGCTATTGGTCACTGTCTCAGTGTTCATTTTCTCCTCATTCTGTTTTAAATTCTCTGTATTCCATTTCAAAGCATTCTCATTTTTTATCTTTAATTTCAAACTACTGTTTATGATTATCAGGTTTGGTCTTAGTCTGTGTCCGCAACTGGTTATGCTTTGCTGACCAGCCTTCGATTTCTAAATGTTTATTAAACTCGGTGTAGTCCAGGTGACATCTCTGTATATCTTCTTGTATAATTCATGTACACAGTGTGTGTAAGCGATAATCTCAATTGTGTAGATTATGCAGAGAAGAAAAAATTGACATAACAAACTTGTGGTCTGTCGAGCCGGTATGAAACACCAAATTGCCCTAAAAAAGCTAGTACCCTCCGCACGAGGTTTTACTCAATACGACTTGGATATTACGAGCGACCCCCAGCAAGTATACTACTGGCCAATAAACTGCTACACCAAGGAAGAATGCAGATGATAAACGGGTATTCATTGGACAAATACATTATACTAGAACTGACATGTGATTACATTTTCACGCAATTTGGGTGCATAGATCCTGAGAAATCAGTATCCAGAACAACCACCTCTGGCCGTAATAACGGCATGGTACGCCTGGGCATTGAGTCAAACAGAGCTTGGATGGCGTGTACATGTACAGCTGCCCATGCAGCTTCAACACTATACCACAGTTCATCAAGAGTAGTGTCTGGCGTATTGTGACGAGGCAGTTGCTCGCCCACCATTGACCAGACGTTTTCGATTGGTGAGAGATCTGGAGAATGTGCTGGCCAGGGCAGCAGTCGAACATTTTCTGTATTCAGAAAGGCCCGTACAGGACCTGCAACGTGCGGTCTTGCATTATCCTGCCGAAATGTAGGGTTTCGCATGGATCGAATGAAGGGTAGAGCCACGAGTCGTAACACATCTGAAATGTAACGTCCACTGTTCAAAGTGCCGTCAGTGCGAACAAGAGGCGACCGAGACGTGTAACCAATGGCACCCCATACGATCACACCGGTGATACGCCAGTATGGCGATGACGAATACACGCTTCCAATGTGCGTTCACCTCGATGTCGCCAAAGACGGAAGAGACCACCATGATGCTGTAAACAGAACCTGGATTCATCCTAAAAAATGACGTTTTGCCATTCGTGCACTGAGGTTCGTCGTTGAGTACACCATCGCAGGCGCTCCTGTCTGTGATGCAGCGTCAAGGGTAAGCGCAGCCATGATCTCCGAGCTGATAGTCCATGCTGCTGCAAACGTCGTCTAACTGTTGGTGCAGATGGATGTTGTCTTGCAAACGTCCCCATCTGTTGACTCAGGGCTCGAGACGTGGCTGCACGATGCGTTACAGCCATGCGGATGAGATGCCTGTCATCTCGACAGCTAGTAATACAAGGCCGTTGGGATCCAGCACGGCGTTCCGTGTTACCGTCCTGAACTGACGGATTCCATATTCTGCTAACAGTCATTTGATCTCTACCAACGCGAGGAGCAATGTCGCGATACGATAAACCGCAATCGCAATAGGCTTCAATCCAACCTTTATCAAAATCGGAAACGTGATGGTACGCATTTCTCCTCCTAACACAAGGAATCACAACAACGTTTCTCCAGGCAACGCCGGTCAATTGCTGTTTCTGTATGAGAAATCGGCTGGAAACTTTCCTCATGTCAGCACGTTGTAGGTGTCGCCACCAGCGCCAACAGCAATGTAGCGATACGATAAACCGCAATCGCGATAGGCTACAATCCGACCGTTATCAAATTCGGAAACGTGATGGTACGCATTTCTCCTCCTAACACGAGGAATCACAACAACGTTTCACCAGGCAACGCCGGTCAATTGCTGTTTCTGTATGAGAAATCGGCTGGAAACTTTCCTCATGTCAGCACGTTGTAGGTGTCGCCACCAGCGCCAACCTTGTGTGAAAATCTGAAAAGCTATTCTTTTGCATATCACAGTATCTTCTTCTTGTCGGTAAATTTCGCGTCATCTTCGTGGTGTAGCAATTTTAATGGCCAATAGTGTAATATGACTCATTTTCTTCAAAAAAATGGTTCAAATGTCTTTGAGCATTATGGGACTTAACTGCTGTGGTCATCAGTCCCTTAGAACTTAGAACTACTGAAACCTAACTAACCTAAGGACATCACACTCATCCCGAGGAAGGATTCGAACGTGCGACCGTAGCGATCGCGCGGTTCCCGACTGTAGCGCCTAGAACCGCTCGGCCACCTCTCAGTTTCTTGCGAAAGCTTATTGGTTTTATTCTGAATTCCAACACACTATATTCTTCCCCGCTCTTTTGGCTACATAAATTTTTGAACACAGTCCTACCTTGAGGTAGGGCGTGTATGTCCGCATGGTACCACACTATGGTCGACGTTGGAGCGAACGTTTTTCTGCATCAGTGACCTCACCATCATTCACATTCTGCTTCCCGCGGAGTGCATCCTTCACTGGGCCAAAGAGAGTGTTCTTCGTTGTTCTTTGTGGTCTTCTGTTAGGAGGCGAGGAATGCAACAGGCAAAAACCTCTGAGTACCCCAACCGGTGGACAAGTGTGAGTTCTACCACCAGAGACGTCTAGCAGTGCCGCGACGAGTTTGAGTGTGATCCGTCCATCACCTCCAATGAGAGTGTCCGCCCGTTCCAGCATAGCAAGCGTTCATAACTGTGTGCGGCCGGCTGACACGCAGGAGATCGGACAGATTTGCGCGACGTTATTGCGTGATAACATATGAATAGCGCAACTGGTTACCGTGCTTTTGTTCACCGCCAGCTCTCCGTAGACTTTATGCAAGCGCCTAGGAACACCTTCGATTATCTGGTTCCCCGCCATGAGAAACTGAAAGACAGCGCTCTGCCTAGAATGCACCTCCATTACAAACGCCATTTTGAAAGCTGCGTATAGCGCCGCCACCTATCGGAACTTCACGATACTATAACGGCTGAACCGGGAATATTCTACGATGTCTCACAACTTACTCCGCATTTTTCCAAAAGAAAATGGGCGACGAAAAAGTCTGTTGTATTACTTCTTGAACCCCCTCGTGTAAACCTCTTGTTCTTGCACTTGAAAAATGTAAAACTGAGGTTTGTATAAATTTTGCTTCAAAATATTGGGTATTTTAACAGCATAAAAAAACAATGAAATCACTTTGTCTGTCTGGCCTTCTTGCTGTGAAAAAATAGTGCATGTAAGGGTTAATTTAGAATTTTGAACGTAATTACATGGAATTTATTTGATGTTTCAACTGTATATGAGTATGACTGGGCCTTGAACCCGAATTTCCCTCTCTAAGCGAGTGATCGTCTTAACCGTCTTGGCTATCCGTTCACGACTCCAGCCCACAACCAGACTTCAATATGTCGTCGTTCCTATGTCACAGCCTTTACTCGCATATACATTACGCATGTCTGAACGAACTTTGCATCGTTCTTCTTAACAACATAGGCACTAGAATATCGTAAACGCAGTTAGGTTTTGCCATAACGTTTACAGAAGTCTTTTTTTCTTTCATTACCCTAACGGAAGAGCTTTAGTCGATAGTGTTAACGAAATAGCCAACTAAGACGGTAGCGCACAAGAGCGAAAAGTTACGCAATCTCGCGTGGCGCACATGCGCTGTAGCGTAGGTAGCTTTGTAGCTCAGTATGAGTTTATTTCCCGGATTGATAGACCGCAAGCGTTCTGTATCAAATTGTTGGTCTCCACTTCCTCTACACCACTGTGATACTTTGTATACAGTTACTGTTTACACCCTGAGCATTACAATCTTGTGTTCTAGTAATATGGCTCAGAACATGTAGTTGAAATGCATTGCAGAACCGTATCATTTCTCTCCCCTCTCACTCCTTTCCCCAAGCATATACTCTTCAACTACTCTTTCTTTCCCTCTTCAGTAAGTTCAAATCACCTATACGGGTTCATCAAAAATTTTCCGTCTGAGGGAACTGATGCAACGTATGTTTAACTTGGCGCATCCCCAACGCGGGTACTTACGCACCAACATGTACGCAAAGGATTAATGTAGCATTCGTGTCTTTTCGACGTGCTTGCGGTAAATCCAGAAACATGAACTATGGCGATGTTATTACCAAATGCGCTCATACAGGGCGTGTTGCTACTCTTTTATTCCCTGCCGAGGGACAAACACCGGTACACATCGATCGGAGAATAATGAATGTGTATGGATAAGCTATCCATCGGCGCTCCATTCCACAACGGTGATTTTCAAGTTCCGCGCTGGTCACGATTCGACACAAGGCGCCTGTAGCTCCGAGAGGCCAGCCTCAGCTGGGAGACCCAAGTGGGATATACTCGAGTACACGCCCAACAGTTTCGATCCCTCACCGTACGAATATCACGCCTTTGGTCCCTTTAGGAGGACCTTGAAGGGTCGACGATTCCTGTCGGACGAGGATGTGCAGCAGTCAATTACGGACTTCTTCTCGCAGCAGGACAGTGTTTTACCGAACGGGTATCTTCAACCAGGTGCGTCGTTGGGATGATTGCCTCAATTCCCATGGCGATATTTCCTGATTGACACACCGATTGTCGATTGGACGATCTTCGAATGGCACTTTTTGTTTTCCTTTCATTTAATTATCCCGTTTGTGTACCCTTTCAGATATTTAATGAATTCTTCTCTTTCTCCATATTAGGGGTGGCGGGAAGGGGGGTGTTCGTTTCTGTTTCTTTTTTCATAGTAGATTGTGAATTAGACTGAATACCGCCCTTGTTTTACTACTATAGCAATCAGTCAGCATACTTTCATTTTTCTTTGTGGTCTTCTGAATGAAATATTCTTCCTGTGAAGTGACTATTCCCATTCTTTTGTTGTTATGACACAAGATTGCCATGTCTGTTTTAATTCCAGTGTCATGGTGATTTTGTTTCATGAGGTGTTCTACATATTCGCTCTTCAATGCCTGTAAATGATCTTTGTACACAATGTTAAATTTTCTTACAGTCATCCCAATACATTAAGAATTGCAGCTATTATTTGTTAATTCATGTATTATCGAACTGTTGTATTTACCTTTCACTTCCGCCACAGTTTTTAATTCATTTTGGATTGTGCTATTTGCCTTGAAGAATATATTTATTTTAGATCTTTTGAAGATGTTATAAATCTTATGTGTGAATGGGCCGTGGCATGTTATGGTGGGCCAATGTGTGTTTAGGGATGTATTTTCTGGTGTGATTATGCCTTATGTGTTATTGCTAAACGGTTTGATCCTTATTGACGATTAAAAAAACGATGCGACGTAGACGCTGATAGAGTAAGTAATTTATTGCACGATACACGGTGCTGCAAACGTCGGGAAACACACCAGAACGGAATGACAAATGTTGAACATGTGACGTCAACACGTTCCACGTGCAGCAGTTGGGCTTGTCGGTCCTACACTCGCTGGTAGGTGGCAGTGTTAGACATTGCTCCACAACGGTGGAAATTTCGAACAGTTCTTGTAAGAGTGATATGCTCTGAATGCAGAAGTTTAAGAATTATTGTCGTCGCTGTAACTCAGCAAAAGCTAAAGGAGGTCATTAGACACGGAGTACAAGCTTGGATGGTGTCAAGGGTGGGGAAGGAATTCGGCTGTGACCTTTCAAATGTACCTTCCCGGCATTTGCTGGAGCGATTTATGGAAATCACCGAAAACCTAAATCTGGATGGCCGGAGGCGGGTTCGAACCGTCGCTCTCCCGAATGCGAGTCCAGTGAGCTAACTATTGCGCTACCTCGCAAAGGCTTTCCTTATTTTTTGTTTCGTTCCTTTTGCCCCTTCTTATTTTCTTTACAGACGTTGCTTAGTGGATTATTTACTGGTAATTAGGAAATATGGAAGCATATACTCATTTTCTTGTGACGGAATACGGTCAGTTTTTGTAGTAATGTTCTTTGAAAAAATCAAAGGAGACTGCGTGATCAGTAAATAAAATAGTAAAGCTTACCTCAATGTAAATACATAACTGTCTATCGCAGTTAAAATATACTGCCGGCGACACGCAAGGCTCGAACCTTGAGTCCCAAGCATTTTAATCGCGCGCGTAAGCTCGGAACCACTGCAACGTTAGTACTTGGATTGGGATGATAGCCGCGCGGGATTAGCCGAGTGGTCTGCCGGCACGGTACCTCAGGGTGTTCGGTCAGAGGGCTACGTACCCTCTGTAATAAAAAACGGAGTTAATCGATCATGAACGAACTTCATCAGATGTCTTCCGACGTCCGCCCCGAGCAGATACAACGAACAAAAGCGAACAAAATGAGACTGAAAAAAAAAAGAAGCTGTCTAAGGCGCTGCAGTCAGGGACTGTGCGGCTGGCCCCGGCGCAGGTTCGAGTCCTCCCTCGGGCATGGGTATGTGTGTTTGTCCTTAGGATAATTTAGGTTAAGTAATGTGTAAGCTTAGGGACTGATGACCTTAGCAGTTAAGTCCCATAAGATTTCACACACATTTGAACATTTTTTTGGACATTGGGAAAATAGACACTCCGCCGCATACGCGGCAACGTACGTCAGCTGGCGGCGGCGGCTGCGGCGTCACATGTTCAACGTTTGTCATCCACTTTTGGGGTATGTCCCAACATTTGCAACCCATTGAGTCTTATATTAAACTACTTACCTCAGTGTCATCTATATCGCTTTAGATGTTTAGAGGCGTTAGGAAGAATCTCCCAGTTTGATGGCAAATCTACACACAACAAAAAAAGTTTTGCATCACCCCGGTTCCCGGAACTCCTGAAGACAGACGTTGACTGTGGATATTATATCACAGACACAGTCCCTTTCACTGTTCACAGATGACACTAAACCTTCCCAAAGATGTAAACAACCATGCATGAGCAGCACCTCTTACAAGGCGAAGTAGCCAATCGGGACTCGCCGATTTTGCCCAAATTGCGTGTGTAGAAAGAGAGGGTCTCCATGTCACGTGCCTTAAATATTTGACCTGAGTGGATCTTAGGAAAGGAGAAAATGATCTCGAAAGTTTTTCCAATAGCACTATATACCATTAACGGCGTAGCGTAATGGTCAGGCGACCTGTGATCAATCCCAGGTGCTTCCTAAATTTTTTTTGTCTCTTCTCATTGTTGTTTTACTTCGTTTCTTCAGATTTTTCAACTATTTACCGTAGATTTCAAATACATTCAAGCTATCGAATCAAATATAAAACAATCATGTCGTATATGACGTACAAAAAAAGTTAAGAAAATAAAATATTATTCTTATTATGTACATGACGCTAACAGACTTTACCCTAGCTGACCGTTGGAATAGCAAGCGTCGCGTCAGCTATTAGACGGTATCGCATTTCTCACCACTGAGTGTCACGACTGTATGTGTTAGACTGTGCTTCTATTGTCAGTTCGCAACGATTCGTGGAGGTGTGAGTATCATCGCGCCAAAATCGAACATGGCAACCCAACAGAAAGTGTCTGATAATCTCCAAACGTTTGATGAAGAATTCGAAGCAAACTTCAACAGTGCTCTTTCCTACGCTTTTTTCAATTTATAAAGAAAAGGGGATGATCACTGACAATCCTCCTATGTCCATCAGTCCTACAGTAATATCGATAGGTGAAGCAATTGCAGAGCAGTTATCGACGTTATGAATACACATTTCATAGAGCACGACGCAGATCTGATACTATGCACAGAGCCTGATGAAGAAAATATTTTCTCTCTCTCTCTCTCTCTGTGTGTGTGTTTGTGTGTGTATGTGTGTGTGTGTGTGTGTGTGTGTGTTTTTCTCTCTCTCTCTCTCTCTCTCTCACACACACACACACACACACACACAAACACACACGCTTATCATATGCAGTCTCTTTTTATCTGTCACAGGTGACTTCTTCAACTACCGATGAGGATTATTCTCCTGAATATTTCTCCACGAGTTCCTCACGTACATCAGCAACATTGGCTGACTAAAAGAAGGTCATGGAATTTGCTGACGCTCATCCGAAATGGAAATTTGCAACATTTCAGGCTAGATTCCCAATCCTGAAGAAAAGGGGTTATCTTAAAATTTGGAGGAAAGAAGTACACCAAGGTAGCACCAGACATGAAAAGTTGTCCTTAATTGACTGGGAAACATGGGAAAAATTTCAAGATGGACGACGCTGCTATGAACAGGTGACGACTAGAACCCGACAGCAATGGGCAATGACAGCTGCATTCCCGTATTTGTGGGAGAGTTTTCACTTCCGTGCTTCTAATACTTGGGCAAAATCCTTCAAGAAGAAATATTCGATAAGGCAGCGAAAAATCACGAAATTCGTCAGCAAAAATGATGTCGCAACTTTGGACGAAACAGTGGCAGCAGCATAGACGTTTCTATGTAGATGACACATTTAATGCCACATTTCAACATCGACCATATAATTAACACCGACCAGCCCGGATGCCAGTATGGGTCAACATACAACAGCTCTCTGGATGTCAAAGGTGCAAAGACTGTTTTGGTGAAGAAACTCAATCTATCGAAGACAACCCACTCTTAGACAGCACAGCACAGCACAGTTTAACCGCTTCAGGGAATCTTTTACCCCTTGTGTTTTTATGTTTGCAAGAGCCTGCGAATTAATTCGGTCCTAGGGTTGCGGTCAATGTCGAAAAATTAGAAGACGAATACGAAAATGTTGTCGCTACGTGTTCCATGTCAGGAAAACTAACAAAAGAACTTTATGCAACATTCTTGGAAACGACATTGAAGCCATACGTTGCAGAAAGTAAATTTCTTCTGTTGGTGTATTCTTGGAGCGGCCAAACAGATTCAACACTGCATGATGAGACATTTACGAATGAGCTAGGCGAGGCAGTGTGTACCATGAAAGTCATCCCGCCAAAATATACACCCCTTATTCAACCGTGAGATGTATATTTCTATCGCCAAGTCTACATTCTAATCAAAAGACCAAAAAGTGCTCCTGAATTGCTCCGACAACAGCGAGAGATATCATTAAAAGAAGATGCAATTAAAATACATTCGATCGTGCAGCATCAATTCAGTGCTCCTAGGTTCACCACTATGATCCAGTACGCTTGGTTTGCTTCCAAACTGATAACGGACAAACCGTCGTTTCAGAACTTGAATGAAGTGTCCTTACCAATGTCGCATGTTTCGGCAAAATGTAGCTGCTCAAACAATGCATTCATAAAAAAATGGTTCAAATGGCCCTGAGCACTACGGGACTTAACTGCTGAGGTCATCAGTCCCCTAGAACTTAGAACTACCTAAACCTAACTAACGTAAGGACATCACACACATCCATGCCCGAGGCAGTATTCGAACCTGCGACCGGCATTCATAAAATGTGCCTGGTGTGAAACTTATATATGTTTCACATGTTTCTATGATAGATGTCACCATAAAAATTGCAAACCCTCTACTGTGATATTGAATAAAAAGTAGCGCACGTAATCACAAGAATCTTTCGAAACTTTATTCTCATTAACACTTCCGTCTGATTATATAAATATACAGCTTGAATGTGTTTAATTTCTACGGTAGTTAGTTGAACAATCGGAAGAAACGAAGTAAAATAAACATGAAAAAATCAGAAAAAAATCAGGAAGCCTGTTTCGCAAGCAATACGCTTTACGATTACGCTACGCCGATAACGACGAACAGAGAGCTGAATAAGGTATATAGTGCTATCGGAGAAACATTCGAGAGCATTTTCTCCTTTCCTAAGGCCCACTCAGACGAAATATTTAAGGCAGGTGATGTGGAGACCCATCTCCTTCTACACACGCAATTTGAGTGAAATCGGCGTGTCCCGAATGGCGACCTCCCTTTGTTAGACGGAGGGGGTCCGACAGCCGATCAGTTCCAGTCATTCCACCAGGAAGGAGGTAGACGGCTCGTGTTGTCTGTAGTTCAGCCATGCCTAGACGGTCAATACCGCGGTTCGATCGCGACTGCGTTGTTACTTTGCACCAGGAAGGGCTCTCCAAAAGGGAAGTGTCCAGGCTTCTCGGAGAGAAACAAAGTGATAGTGTTCGGAAGAGATACAGAGAGACAGGACCTGTCGATGACACGCCTCGCTCACACTGCCCAACGGCTACTACTGCAGTGGGTGACCACTACCTACGGATTATGGGTCGGAGGAACCCTGACAGCAACGCCACCACGTTGAATAATCCTTTTCGTGTGGCCACAGAACGTAATGCTACAACTCGGATTGTGCGCAGTAGGCAGTATGATGCGCAACTTCACTCCGGACTTCCATGGCGAGGTCCATCTTTGCAAGCACTACACCATGCAGCTCGGTACTGATGGACCCAACAACATGCCGAATGGACCTCTCAGGACTGGCATCACGTCCTCTTCACCGATGAGTGATACATATGCCTTCAACCAGACAATCGTCGGAGACATGTTTGGAGGCAACCCGGTCGGGATGAAAGCGTTAGAGACACTGTCCAGCGAGTGCAGCAAGGTGGAGGTTCCCTGCTGTTATGGGATGGCGTTATGTGGGGCCGACGTACGCCGCTGCTGGTCATGAAAGGCGCCGTAACTGCTGTACAATACGTGGATGCCATCCTCCGACCGATAGTGCAACCTTATCGGCAGCATATTAGCATATTTGTCTTCATGGGCGACAATTAGCGCTCCCATCTTGCACATCCTGTGAATGACTTCTTTCAGGATAAAATCATCGCTCGACTAGAGTGGCCAGCATGTTCTCCAGACATGAACCCTATCGAAAATTCCTGATATAGATTGAAAAGAGCTGTTTATGGACGACGTGACCCACCAACCACTCCGAGGGATCTACGCCGCATCGCCGTTGAGGAGAGGGGCAAGTGGTCCAACAATACCTTGATGGATAGTATGCCACGACGAATACAGGCATGTATCAATGCAAGAGGACCTGCTACTGGGTATTAGAGGTACCGGTATGTACAGCAATTTGGACCACCACCTCTAGAAGTCTCGCTGAATGGTGGTACAAGACGCAATGTGTGGTTTTAGTGAGCAATAAAAAGGGTGGAAATGATGTTTATGTTAATCTCTATTCCAGTTTTCTGTACAGGTTCCGGAACTCTCGGAACCGAGGTCACGCAAACCTTTTTCTGATGTGTATATTTTTTATCTAATGTTACTGTCCTCTGTCTGTGTTTTTCTTTTAATGACATCATATAGTTTGCATAATATGATGCTCTAGTACCATTAATTTGTACTATGTTGTTGATCACATTTAGCTCTTCTACATAGCTTTTTTTTTAAGTTTTCTGCTGAATCTGTAGCCACATGCCTGATGGCTGCCATTTTTTTTTTTTTTTTTTTTTGAGATTCTGGGTGATTGAATTACCTGTGTACTATCATGTCTGTAGCTTCTTCCTTTCTGAACATGTTCAAGCTGCGTCACTTGTGAGTCTTTTGGATTCTGAAGAATTAGTGTATTTTATCATCTGTTACTATCTCCATGGTGAACTGAATGTTGTGGTATATGTTATTTGTCTACTGCGTAATCTATTGATGTGTTTTAGTGGTTCATCTATGAGAGATGTGGTACTGTCCACATATCCGTGCCAGTATAATACTTTACATTTATTTGTTTCTTTTTGCAAAAATTCAAATTCATATGTGTGTGAAATCTTATGGCACTTAACTGCTAAGGTCATCAGTCCCTAAGCTTACACACTACTTAACCTAAATTATCCTAAGGACAAACACACACACCCATGCCCGAGGGAGGACTCGAACCTCCGCCGGGACCAGCCGCACAGTCCATGACTGCAGCGCCTTAGACCGCTCGGCTAATCCTGCAAAAATTCAGTTTTCGGTGTGATCCATCAGGATATTTGCTAGTGTACATCAGATTGGACTTCCCAATGGCAGGTCTTCATTTTGTAAGTAGATGAATTGTTAAATTTACAATACTTTTGGACAGTGATTACTACTATGATTTTTATCAGTTCTTCAGTAGTGGTGTTTGTAATTTCTTGGTTTCTTGTCATTTGTTCTTTTATAATGTAAAAATAGGAACTGGTTCTCAGGCAGCACGAAAAGCGAAGTTACCACCACAAAGGTCTTGATTAAATAATGAAATTAGGCACCGGTATGCAAGGAAAGTTGAACTAAAAAAATAACTGTCCAGTTTGCACCGACAGTTACCAATTTAACTGAATAATTCTGCAGGACTATGGCACATGATTGATAAAGCAGAACAGATAGCCAAGAAAGTACCAACAGAACAGCAGCATACACAAAACAGGAAATTAAATGTACTCATGAGAAAACGACTGCAGGGGAACGCACACACACATACACGTAGAGCATTCCGACACACACACACACACACACACACACACACACACACACACACACTGTACCAAAGGTAAATAATCTCACTGACACACAACTAAGTGAAACAGAAACAAATTTGTTAGAAAAACACTTTAATAGTTAGATTTACAGAAATATTTAGATTTAAATGAGCTGTCAAAAATCATTATGGAACTCATATCAAAATATGTATAATTAAACATTTTTCTTCGTATTATAAGCCACTGAAGATGCCTAGCATGAATTGGCGGAACACGTTTGGTACCCAAAAATACGTTCAGTTGCGAAAGATTGAACTTTTCGTACCTGTATGATGAAACATAATTCTATAGAACTCACGGAAATGAGTAATAGAATAATTGGGCACTTTGTGATGGAAATACACTCCTGGAAATGGAAAAAAGAACACATTGACACCGGTATGTCAGACCCACCATACTTGCTCCGGACACTGCGAGAGGGCTGTACAAGCAATGAT
This sequence comes from Schistocerca serialis cubense, assembly GCF_023864345.2. Taxonomy (NCBI): domain Eukaryota; kingdom Metazoa; phylum Arthropoda; class Insecta; order Orthoptera; family Acrididae; genus Schistocerca; species Schistocerca serialis. Next base: position 665,962,597 of record NC_064641.1, on the reverse strand, counting down.
CACACGCACAGCACAGAGGACACACCAGGAACCGCGGTGTTGGCCGTCGAATGGCGCTAGCTGCGCAGCATTTGTGCACCGCCGCCGTCAGTGTCAGCCAGTTTGCCGTGGCATACGGAGCTCCATCGCAGTCTTTAACACTGGTAGCATGCCGCGACAGCGTGGACGTGAACCGTATGTGCAGTTGACGGACTTTGAGCGAGGGCGTATATTGGGCATGCGGGAGGCCGGGTGGACGTACCACCGAATTGCTCAACACGTGGGGCGTGAGGTCTCCACAGTACATCGATGTTGTCGCCAGTGGTCGGCGGAAGGTGCACGTGCCCGTCGACCTGGGACCGGACCGCAGCGACGCACGGATGCACGCCAAGACCGTAGGATCCTACGCAGTGCCGTAGGGGACCGCACCGCCACTTCCCAGAAAATTAGGGACACTGTTGCTCCTGGGGTATCGGCGAGGACCATTCGCAACCGTCTCCATGAAGCTGGGCTACGGTCCCGCACACCGTTAGGCCGTCTTCCGCTCACGCCCCAACATCGTGCAGCCCGCCTCCAGTGGTGTCGCGACAGGCGTGAATGGAGGGACGAATGGAGACGTGTCGTCTTCAGCGATGAGAGTCGCTTCTGCCTTGGTGCCAATGATGGACGTATGCGTGTATGGCGCCGTGCAGGTGAGCGCCACAATCAGGACTGCATACGACCGAGACACACAGGGCCAACACCCGACATCATGGTGTGGGGAGCGATCTCCTACACTGGCCGTACACCACTGGTGATCGTCGAGGGGACACTGAATAGTGCACGGTACATCCAAACCGTCATCGAACCCATCGTTCTACCATTCCTAGACCGGCAAGGGAACTTGCTGTTCCAACAGGACAATGCACGTCCGCATGTATCCCGTGCCACCCAACGTGCTCTAGAAGGTGTAAGTCAACTGCCCTGGCCAGCAAGGTCTCCGGATCTGTTCCCCATTGAGCATGTTTGGGACTGGATGAAGCGTCGTCCCACGCGGTCTGCACGTCCAGCACGAACGCTGGTCCAACTGAGGCGCCAGGTGGAAATGGCATGGCAACCCGTTCCACAGGACTACATCCAGCATCTCTACGATCGTCTCCATGGGTGAATAGCAGCCTGCATTGCTGCGAAAGGTGGATATACACTGTACTAGTGCCGACATTGTGCATGCTCTGTTGCCTGTGTCTATGTGCCTGTGGTTCTGTCAGTGTGATCATGTGATGTATCTGACCCCAGGAATGCGTCAATAAAGTTTCCCCTTCCTGGGACAATGAATTCACGGTGTTCTTATTTCAATTTCCAGGAGTGTATGCTACGGAAACGCGTCGTGAAAGAAATATTGAAATATAAACGGCACTGAAACTGAAAAATGTTACTTTATAAATTTAGTAATACAGTAACGGATCACAAACAATTCCAAGCAATATTTGACAAATTTTAGTTAGCTCTCTTTAGTCTCATTTCATCAAACTTGCAGGGAGTTCCATGTTTCACTAATATATAATGATTACAATCTTTATTTTCAGGAAACACGCTGTTTTTCGACATTAGAAAGTTTTCTGAAGAATAAGCTTTGAAATTATATGCTTTTGTCAGGAACGCTCGAATCACTTAAACTACTCTACCACCAAGAAATTTACTTAATCGTTGCTAGACCACGTTTATTTCAAACGTAGTGTCATACGATTCGGAGGACATTTGTCTTTGGCATCTCATTTGTATGCCAAACGTGCACGCGTTTCTCGCGTTAATTTGCGCTTCGCGCCGTTTCTCACAACCGGGTTACGTGGCTTTCCGCCACGGAACGTGTCAACGGCTCGAAATACGTAGCCTGCCTCTGTCGTAGCCGGCTTATGACGTGACAGACATCTGTTTGCCATTTTGCCTTGGCCCGTACTGGGAATGGTGCAGAGAGAAGAAGAGTACTATTTTCGAAATCTCGCATAAATAAACCTCACTGCTCTCTTTCTTCTCGTTGGTGAAAATTAAGCGTCACCGGTATTCATCTGGTAATGCTGGAAGTCTTCGAAAACGTAAAGCACGTCTCTCTGTAAAATTACTTTCCCATCGTCTTTTGCACTAACTCCCTCGAATCATGTTCTGTGCTGCACATTGCTATGATATTTAGAAATGTAGGATGAATTGATTACCGAAGGACGTTCTGGTTACGCTACAAGTAACATATTAAGCAAATTTGGTGCAAACGTAATTTGCTTCTGCAACGCAATGAGCACTACTATACTTGTTTATATCAAATAAAACAGATCGATGATTTTTGTGTATGGCACAAAACCACAAGACGTCAGCACAATGCATCGTTAACGTAAAATAATATATCTTCCCAAATGTTTCGTAGAACGTATCGGATCTCAAGGGAAACTATTTTTCTTACAGACGTAAGACTTACTAACTTTTTGTGACAATATCGTCCCACACGGTTCTTAAAACAACCGGAGCAATGTTACAAATGCTGTATGTACCACAAGACTTTCTCAGTTATTAAACTTTACACATTACCACCCATCCAAGTCTTATTTGGCCCGTAAATAAGAGACTGGGACTGCTAGCCACCACTGATACTGAAAAGCGATTACAAGGAAGCGAGAACATAGCTTTCACGCACTTACTCAGGCGTGTGCGGAGTAAGGCAACTCTCAGAAAATGATTCATTTAATACTTCTTCTCTTGTTAAAGTAAGATTCCAAATGTGATCTCTTTTCTATCTAAGTCCACTGGCGGAATCTTCTTCCCGACCGTTAGCAGACCTCCGGCAGCGTTTTTCGTTGTACGAGTAGTCACGTTCTGCGGTTGCGTTCCCTCAAAACAACAGACTGCTAAAACTATGCACGAGTTAAGCTCAGTACTTGTAAAAAATTTAGGCTCTTATATATTACGTTCCATAAAAAATATTTTAACTAGTCTTTCATATACACTATAACGAAATTTATTATTCACACATCTACATCTACATCTACATTCTGCAGGCCACGGTGAGGTGCAAGGCAGAGGGTACGTCCCATTGTATCAATTTATAGGATTTTTCCCGTGCCATTCACGTATAAAGCGCGGGGAAGAATGACTGTTTCAGTGTCTATGTGTGTGCAGTAATTATTCTAATCTTTTTCTCACGATCCCTATGTGAGCGATACGTGGTGGACTGTAGTATATTCCTACAGTCGCCATTTAAAGCAGTTCTTGAAATTTTGTTAACAGACTTTCTCGGGATAGTTTACGTCTATCTTTAAGAGTCGTTCGTCCAGGTCAGTTCCTTTAGTATCTCTGTGACACTCTCCCGCGGATTATACAAACCTGTGACCATTTGTGCTGTTCGTCTCTGTATACGTTCAATATACCGTGTTAGTCCTATTTGGTACGGGTCCCACATATTTGAGCAATATTCTAGAACCTGTCTCCCTCGTGATTTGTACACAATCTCCTTTGTAGACTGATTACACTTACGCAGCATTCTACCAATGAACCGAAGTCTACCATCTGCTTTTAGCCATGACTGAACCAATGTGAGCATTCCACGACATATTCATATAAAGTATTACATCCGGTTATTTGTATGAGTTGGCAGATTCCGACAGTGACTCATTGATATTATAGTCATAGGATACTACGATTTTTCGTTTTGCGAAGTGCGCAGTTCATTTCTGAACGTTTATAGCAAGTTGCCAATCTTTGCACCACTTTGAATCTTGTCAATATCTGACTGAATATTTATGAACCTTCTTTCAGATTACATTCCATTATAGATAACTGAATCATCTGTACCAAGCCTGATATCACTATTAATAGCGTCTGCAAAATCATTAATAAACAACATGTACAGCAAGGGTCCCAACACACCTTCCTGAGGTACATCAGAAGTTACTTCTATATCTGACGACGATTCTCCATCCAAGATAACATGCTGCTTCCTTCCTACCAAAATGTCCTGAATCCAATCACAAATTTCACTTGATACCCTACATGATCGTACTTTTGACAACAAGCTTTCGGATATCAAGAAATCCTGCATTTACCTGATTGCGTTTGTCCAAGTCTACCAGTATGTCATGTGAGAAAAGTGCGAGTTGGGGTTCACATGATCGTTGTTTTCGGAATGCTGGCTGGTACTGAGGAGTCATTCTGTTCAAGATACCTCATTATGTTTGAGTTCAGGGTAAGTTCTAAGATTCTACAACAAATCGATTTCAAGGATACTGGACGGTAGTTTTGTCAATCACACTTCTACTATCTTGCAGACGTCTTTTATATAGCTTGGACTGTTGTATGGCCATAAGGAATACTGAAATGAAACTGAATCAAATTTCGGATAGCTACAATTAAAGTGTGTCTATTCACGGCCCTCCACTGAGGGCTGTAGTTATCGTGCAGCAGCGAAACTTGGTAGATATGCTAATGCGCTAATGCGAAACAGATTTACGCTGGAAAAACTTACTTATAATTATGGCCACCAGATGCAAATCTGGTGCTATACAGCAACCAAAAACTGATGTTAGTCTCGACCACTTAATTTATTAATTTTATATTTCATTAAACATTTCAGTCATATGCCATCCTCAAAGGCTCATAATATCTGTAACGCATTCTTATGTAAAACGAAACTAAGTCTGTCACACACGGATACAAAGTATCGGGTGCACATTATTTGATGACATCTGAGTTTAAATAATATGGACCAGATGCTTTGTACCCATGCGTGACAGATACAGCTTCATTTTACCTGAGTATGTGTTACAGATATTTTGAGACTCTGAGAATGGCTGAAGTTCGAAACGCGTAGGAATGTGTAAGATTAGTAAATACAGTGGTCAAGACTTTGTGTTTGAGTGCCTTACGAAATGGCCGCACCTTCTCACAAAGCATTTATGCATTTTGCTGCTGTACAGCATCTCGTCGACGTCTCCGGTGCTTGTATCTAACAAATCGTGTAATCGGTGGTTAATAGTGAAATGCAGATTATGTCTTTCTCTCTTGTTTGATCTTTTCTACCCACGTCCCTTTGCTAATGCATTGCATATAGAAACATTCACAGTACCAGATTTGAAACAAGTGACCAAAACTTGGACTAACTTTATCCAGCGTAAATCGGTTCCGAAATAACACATTACAATATCTATCAAGTTTCGCTTCCATGCACTTTAATTATAACCTCCTGGTACATTCCGTGACAGGTTCTGTCAATGTTCATTGTTAAGGTGTTGTTTAAGGGGGGATATGATGGATTTTGGTCTAAATAATCGATTTTTCAAAAATATTATTTTCTTGACCTACACAGTTTAATCTATGCTGTCTGTGAATTTTATCGCTGTAGCAACTTTAGAAATTCCTTTAAATTGTTAAAATGATTAAATATGCATTGGCGGCCACGCCCACCTATTCCGACATTTCGGAAACTGCTTGCTTCCACGGAATTTTTGTCAGTGTGAAGGCTATTTTCTTTCAATATCTTTGGCTGACATCTATATCTATGGCTCACATCTATATCTTTGCTTGAAAACTTTCTTGCATGCGGTTTATTTACGTTTTGACAGTACTAACACGCATTAGTAGGTGGGAGGTTGAATTCGCAAACCTTTACGTGGAAGTCAAAATTTATGCATAATGGGTTGTGTAAAAACTCTGTTTAGGAAACGGAGGTTTCATGGAAATCGGTTGACTAACAAAAAAGAGGAAGCAGCTCGAACATAAGCTCTGAGCTTCAGTGTCGAAATTTGGTCAAGGAGAATTGTACAGGTGCGTGAATGATGTCGATGTGGATTCCACTGGATTCAGACTTATTGATTTAGAGCTTCCCTGCCAGGGTATAAAGTTTTCATGTTCATGTGTTAGCTGTAAAAATACGAAAGGATGATTGTTGTTGAAGAAAGAAGAGTGGGAATAGATTTTGATTTTAAATTAATTTGTAATTCGGGTGGCTATGGATTTTCATTTTCCTCCTCCAAAAATCTGACACTGGTACCTATGAAAGCAATTTTAGATTAGCATATGCTCTGAGATGCCTTGGACAGGGCAGGGAAGGAGGTAAATTTTGTGTGGTTCTCTGAACATGCCTCCATCTTGTGCAAGGTTTGATAAAATAAATAAAGAAATGTCTGATGCTGTATGCGTTGCTAATAAAGTTTCTATAAAGAAAGCAGTGGAGTAATTGGTGGAAATAAACCAAAAAGAAATAGAACCTACTGTAGATATTCATGACAGTAAATATGCTACAAATGTTACTGACATGTTTGTGTTGTAGATGGGACCTGGATGAAAAGGGGTCACACATCTCTGTATAGAGTTGCATCTGTCATTGGTATTGACTGAGGTAAGGTTTTAGATGCAGAAATTATGTCTAAGTACTGCCACAGTGTGCAACAAGGAAAATGTCCAACAATAAAGACAGTGAAAAACTGTGGCAAGAAAACCATGCAGTACCATGCTCTAAAAATTATAATGGCTCAAGTGGGGGCATGGAGGCTGCTGTAATTGTGAGGATGTTCTCCAGATCTGAGAACCAGTTTGGTGTTAGATGTACTAAATACCTTGGTGATGCAGATTCCTCTTCGTTCAAAGCTGTGACAGATAAAAATCCTTACAATACAACAATAGAAGGGTTGGAATGTGTTGGCCACTTCCAAAAGGGGCTTGATGGTAGGCTTCTTCACTTGCTGAAAGGGAATAAAGATGAAGTACATGAGGATGGAAAACCACTAGGAGGAAAAGGAAGGCCTACTCTGAAAGACTCTGATTGTCTTCAGTTATTCTATGAGAGGACTATCGGAAAAAACACAGATAATTTACAGGCAATGAGGCATGCTGAGTGGGCATTTTTGTTTCCACAAACTATCCACTGACCAAACACCAGTGCACAATCTGTCACCGAAAGACGATTACTGTAAGTTCAACAACCGAAATGAGACGTACTTACATACACACTCATTACCAGAACCTGTTATTAATGCAACTAAGCTCACATTCAGACTTCTTGTCAAACCTGATTTACTGAGGAAGTGTATTCACGAAAAGACGCAAAATGGAAATAAGAACCTCAATAATTTAATTTGTATTAGGGGCTCAAAAAGAACATTCTGTGGATTTCAAGTACTTAAAATAGTTGACTGTGATGCAGTTTTATGTTACAATAACGGAAATAATGGCAGAATTGAAGTTCTGAAGGGAGTTGGTACAAATCGTGGTGTGTTTACAACAGAATCATTTTACATCAACAATGAGAGTAGGGTCAAGAAAGGTAACACACACTGTCGTAGCTACAAACAAAGGCCAGGCAGATCCTAAGAGGAGAGAAGAGGAACTTGGAGGATGAGGAGTAGCAGTATGGAGAATTTTAAAATTGAGGTAAGCTTATTACATGTAGAGGTATGAGAAGAAAATCTTTGAACATCATTTTCTCTGTTTTACATTTTTTACGTTATTAGAAGCCTTTCTCAAAACTTATATGTGCTAATGCTATGATATTTTCAGAAACTGTTCTCAACGTCTTGCTGTCTCCCTGGAACTAAAAAATACGAGATCCTGCAATTAGATTCTGATTTTTAAATGACTGTACGTAGGAAAAAATGTTAATTTTGGATGTGCAAAATTAAAAACTCTCTTAATGATACAATTTGTACCTTGCATTAATAACCGTACTTCAGTGGTCTAATAACCGTCTCAGGACACTACAATAAATTTTTCAGGTTAACTGCATGTTGAGAATTTGAGATATGGCTTTTTATAAAAAAAGACGATAAAACTATTAATACTTCAAATTTCTGGCAAAATACTAACCCCGACTATTTTATTATATTTTTCTGTTAAAACACAGCTCTTTTGCTTTATACATACTAAAATTTAGATTTGTTCATTAATAAATATGGCTGTAATGATTTTTTAAATTAATGTTTACATTTTCCGTTCCATCCCCCCTTAAGCAGCAATTCTTTGTAGAGCGGTGCACATATGTGGTTTGCTACGTTATCAGTGTTTCTAGTGTAATGCTTGAGAAACATCAAATGAAAAAATAGTCCGTCAGTTTTTATTATGGTTATTATTTCTTCCAGCCGTCTTTCTTAAACATAAGCTTTACTGGAAATGTGAATAATTGGAGAGAACTCATAACTTTTCCACATAAATGGATCCTGGAAGATTGTGAATACGTTTCCCAACTCAGTAGGCTAAATGGCTGCTTCCACTCTTTCATCATTGTGTTAGCTGTCCTACCTAATTTTCAAAAAATGGTTCAAATGGCTCTTAGCACTATGGGACTTAACATCTGTGGTCATCAGTCCCCTAGAACTTAGAATTACTTAAACCATGGCCGAGGCAGGATTGGAACCTGCGACCGTAGCGGTCACGCGGTTCCAGACTGTAGCGCCTAGAACCGCACGGCCACACCGGCCGGCTACCTACTTTTGTTCTTATGAAAAACATTAGCAGACATTCATATTGTTAGAGACAGCATTAACGAACAACAGGCCTTTGCTGTGTGTCAGAAACATTTATCATCTTCCAATCAGTTCCAGATAATTACTATGCTGTGAGAGCTTCCGATGACAGTTTAATCCGCACTGTATAGCCCTAAGACTATATATCATGATGTAACTTAAAAATTCCCATACCAAGTGAAGTGGTGCAGTGACAACTACTTGACTCGCATCTGTGAGGACGGCGGTTCAAATCTCACCTCCAGCTATGCAGATTTAGGTTTCCGTGGTTTGCTTGAATCGCTTGAGGCGAACGCCGATTCGGTTTCTCTGATAAGGACAAGGCAGATTCTTTCGTCCTTCCACCTCAATCCGAACGTGCCTTACGTCCATAATGAGCTCGTAGTCGACGGGAATGTAAAGTGTAATCTTCGTTCCTTTATTTAAAAATCCCTTAAGTTATCGATGTAAGTATTGAACTCAACAGCCGTTCCTTTGGGAAGAAAAATTGGACTTGTTTATTTGCCTTAATCTATTCACAAGAAGAATGGGAAACATAAATCTGGTCCTTATGTTTCAGCTTTACACGACAGGTTTTTTTTTTTTTTTTTTTTTTTTTTTTTTTTTTTTTTTTTTTTTTTTACCAAGGGCATTTACAAACGCGGCCCATAGTACATGGTCAAATCACATTAATGAGATCATAGCCTACACCCGGTATAATGATGTGTTATCTGAAGAAAAGAACTACAAAATTATCTAGCCATACCTTGACGAAATTTCAAAGTTATTATACAATAACCAATCACAGATGGCAGGTAGCATTATTAGCAGTAAAAGTACACAAAGCATGTCGGTAGGACGCGGAATAAAGTGCAATCGTTGCAATGCGGGAACGGAGCAGTTAATATGACGCTCAGAAAGGTATGATCATTGGCTTTCAGGACAAGGATAGAAGCATTTCCGAAACTGCTAATTTGTAAACTCTTCGTGTCCCACTATGTTACACTGCGCATGGCGAAATCACGCTGTCTAAGACCGGCCTTGAAGCAGCTATGGTCCACCACGGACGATAGATGTCAACCTAGAACAACGGCTGTGGAGATGTGTACGGGCGAGCACATGTGCAACTCCTGAGAGACTGAGTGTCCAGATGAACCAAGAGGCTACCAACAGTGTCTCCTCAACGACCGTGCAGCGACCGTTGTTGTGTGTGGGCCTCTGCAGCGGGCGCCCGGTGCTTACTGCTGCTCATTGGCAATGAACGATGAAATTTGCAAGCCAATTCCACACCTAGACGTTCACTGAGTGGCGACAGGTAGCCTCATCAGATGGATCTCGTATTATGCTTCATCGGACAGATGGCAGTTGGCGTTATAACGTGGAAGGTTCAAATGGTTCAAATGGCTCTGAGCACTATGGAAGGTCTTAAAGCAAAGCGTCCGGACCAGAAGAGGGAGTGTCATGGTATTTGGTAGAGATTACTGATTCCAGAAGTGACTCATTGATGCTGTAGTCATTGGATATTACTTTCCTACGTTTTTTTTCGAAATGTAGTCCGCCCCAGTAGCTGAGTGGTCAGCGTGACGGATTGCCGTCCTCTGGGCCCGGGTTCGATTCCCGGCTGGGTCGGAGATTTTCTCCGCTCAGGGACTGGGTGTTGTGTTGTGTTCATCATCATTTCATCCCCATCCGGCATGCAGGTCGCCCAATGTGGCGCCGAATGTAATAAGACCTGCGATATGGCGGCCGGACCTGCCCCGCGAGGGGCCTCCCGGCCAATGACGCCAAACGCTCATTTCCATTTCGAAATGTAAAATTTTACATTTATGAAAATCTATAATTAATAGCTAATCTTTACCACTTCGAAATTTCACCAAGGTATGCCTGGATATTTTTGTAGTATTTTTTTTCAGATAACACCTCATTATAGAGGGTGTCCCAGGAGCCGGCCGGAGTGGCCGAGCGGTTCTAGGCGCTTCAGTCTGGGACCACGTGACCGCTACGGTCGCAGGTTCGAATCCTGCCTCGGGCATGGATGTATGTGATTTCCTGAGGTTGGTTAGGTTTAAGGATTTCTAAGTTCAAGGGGACTGATGACCACAGAAGTTAAGTCCCACAGTGCTCAGAGCCATTTGAACCCTTTTTTGTCCCAGGACTTTTGCGACAAACTTCGAGGGTTTTTAGGGTGGTGTCGTGAGGAACTAATCAAGTAGAGGAACCCGTGTTCGGAAACTTCGTCCAACCACGCTACACAACGTCGAAGCTTTAGGCACCGCCTTACGCTACTGCAGCAACCATGACTTGGTGCTCTGATGGATCATAGACGAAACGTCTCCCAGTATTGCTGAGCCGTGCACGGCTCATGTTCATCCCATTACTTGTTTGTCATCTTCTTTACGGTAGTGCCGCCTCGTTATCTTATTCCATTTACTGGCGTCACTAACTTCCTGCTTTACTTGCCTCTGAGTGGCAGCAGCAGCGCGTATCGATAAGCGCCCTGTCGTACCATCTCTGGAGCGAATGATAGTATTTACGGGTCGTCGTGTGTCGGGCAGGGAGTGAGTGGGAAACGCACCAGCAGTGCAGTCGCGATGGAGCAGCAGTCGCGGACGGACCAGCAGTCCAGTCGGTCGGTTGGCGTGGAGCAGCAAGCAGGGCCCCGTCGCGCGGATTCGGTCTGGAGCCGCTGGCGGCGTGCCGTCGTGGTTGGAGTGTGAGGTGCTGCTTGCGAGTGCTACGAAGTTGTCGCCCACCGATCTTGGACATGAAAGTTGAGTCTCACTTAACTTACTATCGAGCCTCAACTGTTTACATTTATTCGTTTGATCCTGGTTGTCGCTTTTGGGACATTCCCGCGAGCAACAAGCTGCGTGTATTTAAATTGGCTAAGATTCCAGCCGTCTTCATGTGAAATTTAACTTAATTTATTCCCTGTTATGGAAGTTCACCAGCTGTATATTCTGCCTCGTGGCCATTGATGTTTCGGTACCTGACCTGGCCGTTGACGTAATTTTAGGCAGTGTATTTTCCTCGACGTGTTGTTGCTGTCCAGTGCGGCGTGTAGTTCGGCAGCTGAAGTGTTGTTGGTCGTTGTGGGGGCCAAATTCTGTGTGTCGTGTTTTGAAATCTTGTGGACGTTTTGCTGATTGCGTGGAGCGGAACTGATTTGGTTGATTGGTCGGTCAAGTGTCTGTCGGTTGGGTTGCCTCCAGGTTAGGACGTCGTTGGACAGGCTGCCTGTATCACCAAAAGTGGCGTTAGTGTTACAATCCCAGGCCGACCCTTGGAAACTTCTGAGCGCCGTTCCTTGTGTGTTATGTGGTAATTTCCCTGTTAGGATTTTAGTTATTTGGTTGATTTGTGGCTTTCAGCCGAGTATCAGTATCTCTTAAATTAATATCCTTGTCTTGCCCTTAAGGCATGTGATTGTTATTCTTTATTTTACAGAAAATGTTTTAAGATACAGCCCTCTGCCCTTTAAAATTGAAACTCTTCGTCTAGGAATTAAGCCGTTAAACTATTTGTTTGTGAGCGGCCATCAGCCGAGTTTTAATATCTCTTAAATTAATCTTCTTCTCCTGCCCTTACGGCATAAGATCGCTCTGCTTTTGAATGGGCCCTTCAGCTCAATTTGCATGAAACGTTTTAAGACAAGGCCTTTTGCCTTTTGACTGAAACTCCTCTTATTGCTTAGTATGCGACCTCCACCCTAGTTCTATTAAAATTAAATTGTTAAGGCCTTCACCTCCCGGGCGGAGTGGCCGAGCGGTTCTAGGCGCTACAGTCTGGAACCGCGCGACCGCTACGGTCGCAGGTTCGAATCCCGCCTCGGCCATGGATGTGTGTGATGTGCTTTGGTTAGTTAGGTTTAAGTAGTTGCCGTGCGGTTCTAGGCGCTACAGTCTGGGACCGAGCGACCGCTACGGTTGCAGGTTCGAATCCTGCCTCGGGCATGGATGTGTGTGATGTCCTTAGGTTAGTTAGGTTGAAATAGTTCTAAGTTAAGTCGCATAGTGCTCAGAGCCATTTGAACCATTTTTTTTTCAAGTAGTTCTAAGTTCTAGGGGACTGATGACCTCAGAAGTTAAGTCCGATAGTGCGCAGAGCCATTTGAACCATTTTTGCCTTGAGCCGATTGTATTGAACATTTAGAAAATATTCTTGGGTAAAACCACCAGTAGAAACTTGAATTTCAGTTTCTCTTAAGCCTTGTGTCTTGGATTCTGAATGTGGCCTTCAGCCGATCTAAAGGTCATCAAAGGAGGTCGTTTAAAGTTTTGAATGTTTTACACCTTGTTGTAATATTGTGTGTTGATAAATAAAGTTTGTATGTTGAGTGCAACTGACAGGAACTCTTTTTGGCCCCTTTCCACAACCCGATCCCCTCTGTCCTACTAGCCCAGGCAATTCAGTGCAGTGTGCATGTGAAGTAAGTGCGGCAATAGAGTGAAGTAATGTAGGGAAGCATGCTTTGTATCAAGTGTGTTCCCTCATTGTGGATAACTAGCTTCCCTTTCTGAAAATGAGTTGTGGGTAGTACTCGTGATGCAAAACGAATGGCTTCATCATTCATTCCTAAACACACACACACACACACACACACACACACACAAAATATTACTCGTCTTACATCATCTCGAAAATCATAATGTTCCAAGAAGAATATTTCATTCTCCCATTTAGTTAGGTGCTAAATTTAATGATAACGTACGGGTGGCAACAGGCGGCAGGGGAGGGGGTACTTGCTAATGTATGATTGCACTAAGGGGTAATGAACTAAGAAAGTTTGGGAACCATTGCTCTAGATGGTGGATGAAGTTACAACTTAATTCTTTGATGTGAAACTTCTGCCCTGGAGCAGCTACACAGAGCATTTTTAGTTTTCAGGGCTCTAGTGTTATTATTTAGCTCCGGTAACCTAAACGCTGCCACACGTAAGGGTTGTCTGCCACTGAGTCCCGTGCTCATAAGTGTGTGTTGAAATACGTGTTACGAAACACCTCTGCCTGCCCTAGCGTTGCATTCTCTCGTCAGAGCGGCCACACATTGCTGCTTTCCCACTTTTTATAGATGGAAAGCTTCCCACTTCTGCGTTCCGAAACAAGGAGTATAGGTCCGAAACCTTGTCGACTACTCGTGGTTTCTTCCGTCCTTCAACGACTTTCCAGAGATATGCACGATAGTAGTACACGAAAAGCATGTTACACTATGTGATCAAAAGTATCCAGACAGCTGGCTGAAAATGCCTTACAAGTTCGTGGCGCCCTCCATCGGTAATGCTGGAATCCAGTGTGGTGTTGGCTCACCCTTAGTCTCGATGACAGCTTCCACTCTCACAGGCATACGTTCAATCAGGTGCTGGAAGGTTTCTTGAGAAATGGCAGCCCATTCTTCAGGGAGTGCTGCACTGACGAGAGGTCTCGATGTCGGTCTGTGAGGCCTGGCATGAAGTCGTCATTCCAAAACATCCCAAAGGTGTTCTATAGGATTCAGGTCAGGACTCTGTACAAGGATAGTCCATTACAGGGATGTTATTGACGTGTAACCACAGCGCCACAAACCGTTCATTATGAACAGGTGCTCGATCATGTTTTAAGATGCAAATGCCATCCCCGAATTACATTTCAACAGTGGGAAGGAAGAAGGTGCTTAAAACATCAATGTAGGACTATGCTGTGATAATCCCACGCTAAACAACAATGGATGTAAGCCGGCTACATGAAAAACACGACCGCACCATAACACACTGGCCTCCGAATTTTACTGTTGCCACTACGTACGCTGGCAGATGACGTTCACCGGGCATTCGCCATACCCATACCCTGCCATTGGATTGCCACACTGTGTACCGCCATTCGTCACTCCACACAACGTTTTTCCACTGTTCAATCGTCCAATGTTTACTCTGTTTACACCACGCGAGGCGTCGTTTGCCATTTATCGACGTGATGCGTGGCTTATGAGCAGCCGCTCGACCATAAAATTCAAGTTGTCTCACCTCCCACCTAACTGCCATAGTACTTGCAGTGGATCCTGATGCAGCATGGAATTCCTGTGTGGTGGTCTGGATAGATGTCTGCCTACGACATATTACGACCCTCTTCAACTGTCGGCGGTCTCTGTCACTCAACATACGAGGTCGGCTTGTACGCTTTTGTGTTTCACGTGTCCCTTCACGTTTCCACTATCACATGGGAAACAGTGGACATAGGGAGCCGGCCGGTGTGGCCGTGCGGTTCTAAAAGCGTCAGTTTGGAACCGCGTGACCGCTACGGTCGCAGGTTCGAATCCTGCCTCGGGCATGGATGTGTGTGATGTCCTTAGGTTAGTTAGGTTTAAGTAGTTCTAAGTTCTAGGGGACTGATGATCTCAGTAGTTAAGTCCCAAAGTGCTCAGAGGCATTTGAACCATTTTGGACATAGGGATGTTTAGGAGTGTGGAAATCTCACTCACTGACGTATGACGCAAGTGACACCCAATCACATGGCCACGTTCGAAGAAGTCTGTGAGTTCCTCTGAGCGCCCCATTCTGCTCTCTCACGATGTCTAATGACAACTGAGGTCGCTGAAATTGTGTACCTGGCAGCAGGTGGCAGCACAATGCACATAATATGAAAAAAAATATGTTACTGGGGGTGCCCGGAAACTTTTGATCATATAGTGTAGCTTCGGCGATTCCGAGATGCTCATTTCCAGGAGCCGGGCTATAGCTATTTTCTTTCCTTTTTTTTTTTTTTTGCCAAAAACGCTTATTTCAGTGACTCTTCCCACGTAGGCTCGTATCGTTGTTAGAACTGTTCCTCATTCGTCTCTGCATCGGATATCAACTTTACCTCGTAACTTGTCGGGAACACCACCAAGCTAGAATGTGTTTCGCAGGAGGTAGTGGCCGCAATGTTATGGCTCATTAGTGCTGACCCTTACAAACATTACTAAAGCGTAAGATAAAGCTCACCGTAAGGACATCAATAGGTACTGTGTAGCGAGGTCGAGTTGCAGGGACGTGAAGCAAAGGTCAGGGGTTCATGGATAAATAATTTACACGGGCGGTGTGAGGAGGCGGTGTTACGGCGTGAGTTAATTGACGGCAGCTGGAATTGTCGCCGAGCGGGCGGGGCTACGGGGCTAACCATATCGCAGTGACAACGCCGTGTTTGCTCCCCGACGCTGTCCGGCCGAGAGTAGCACCCTGTGATAAACGGACGCCCCCCACGTTTAATTCGATAAGCGAAAATGCTTTCAAGGCTAATGCTGTTAAGCTCGTCACACCGTAGGACCGAAATAGATGCATTTGGGTAATTGGGTATTAACTTAATAATGTAGTCATCATTTGCACAAATAAAAACTCATTAAAATAACGTTAAAAGTTATTATAAACAATTACATCGCATATTATTAGCTTCATCGTTTGCTTTGCTCCACTGATTTTTTTACAACGATACAAACAATTACTAGTTTGCAGTTAACAGCAAACACCTGCTTGTGAACTAATAAATTATGAAAGGGAACTGAATCTATAATTTCTACACGTTCCAGTCACATTAATGTGACCACCGCATATGTTCGACGTCAGCGTGCTAAAACAACTATCAGACGCAGATGGCAGCACTAGCAGCGGAAGGTATATACACTACTGGCCTTTAAAATTGCTACATCAAGAAGATATGCAGATTACAAATGTGTATTCATTGGACAAATATATTATATTAGAACTGACATGTGATTACATTCACACGCAATTTGGGTGCATAGATCCTGAGAAATCAGTACCCAGAACAACCACCTCCGGCCGTAGTAACGGCCTTGATACGCCTGGGTAGTGAGTCAGAGCTTGGATGGCGTGTACAGGTACAGATGCCCATGCAGCTCCAGCACGATACCACAGTTCATCAAGAGTACTGACTGGCGTATTGTGACGAGCCAGTTGCTCGCCCACCATTGACTAGACGTTTTCGATTGTTGAGAGATCTGGAGAATGTGCTGGCCAGGGCAGCAGTCGAACATTTTCTGTATCCAGAAAGGCCCGTACAGGACCTGCAACATGCGGTCGTGCATTATCCTACTGAAATGTAGGGTTTCGCACGGATCGAATGAAGGGTAGAGCCACGGGTCATTGTTGTTGTTGTTGTGGTCTTCAGTCCTCAGACTGGTTTGATGCAGCTCTCCATTCTACTCTATCCTGTGCAAGCTTCTTCATCTCCCAGTACCTACTGCAACCTACATCCTTCTGAATCTGCTTAGTGTATTCATCTCTTGGTCTCCCTCTACGATTTTTACCCTCCACGCTGCCCTCCAATACTAAATTGGTGATCCACATCTGAAATGTAACGTCCACTGTTGAAAGTGCTGTCAATGCGAACAAGAGGTGACCGAGACGTGTGACCAATGGCACCCCATACCATCACGCCGGGTGATACGCCAGTATGGCTGTGACGATTACACGCTTCCAATGTGCGTTCACCGCGATGTCGGCAAACACGTTTGCGACCACCATAATTCTGTAAACAGAACCTGGATTCATCCGAAAAATGACGTTTTGCCATTCGTGTATCCAGATTCGTCGTTGAGTACACCATCGCAGGCGTTCCTGTCTGTGATGCAGCGTCAAGGGTAACCGCAGCCATGGTCTCCGAGCTGATAATCCATGCTGCTGCAGACGTCGTCGAACTGTTCGTGCAGATGGTTGCTGCCTTGCAATCGTCCCCATCCGTTGACTCAGGGATCGAGACGTGGCTGCACGATCCGTTACAGCCATGCGGATAATATGCCTGTCATCTCGACTGCTAGTGATACGAGGCCGTTGGGATCCAGCACGGCGTTCCGTATGACCCTCCTGAACTGACGGATTCCATATTCTGCTAACAGTCATTGGATCTCCACCAACGCGAGCAGCAATGTCGCGATACGATAAACCGCAATCGCGATACGCTACAATCCGACCTTTATCAAAGTCGGAAACGTGATGGTACGCATTCCTCCTCCTTACACGAGGCATCACAACAACGTTTCACCAGGCAACGCCTGTCAACTGCTGTTTGTGTATGAGAAATCGGTTGGAAACTTTCCTCGTGTCAGCACGTTTTAGGTGTTGCCAGCAGCGCCAACCTTGTGTGAATTCTCTGTAAAGCTAATCATTTGCATATCACAGCATCTTCTTCCTGTCGGTTAAATTTCGCGTCTGTAGCACGTCATCTTCGTGGTGTAGCTACTTTAATGGCCAGTAGTGTAAAATGTATCGGAGGGATTTATCTGACGGCCAAAAGGGCGCAATCGTTGGACTTCGCGGCAAGGGTTAAGGTATTCCCGGAATGACTAAATCTGTAAACTTATCGCGGGCCACCGTGCTGAATGTATATTACGCAAGGCAAAGTGGCATTAACCAAAACGGACACTGAGGTAAGAGTGGTGTACCACGGGTCGCAGATGACGGTGGTGAACGACGGCTGCGGAGCTGTGTACGGACGAAGTGGCACGCGACTATTCAGCAACTGATAGCCCAGATGAGCAAAGCGGCTACCAACTGTATCTCCTGCATGACCTTTCAAAGAACGTTGCTGCATATGGGCCTCTGCAGCAGGTGCCCGTTTCACGCAATTTTTCTGTCTGCCTTTGTCAGCGATTAGGGGTTGTAAGTGCACTCCAGTATCAAATATGGAAGTACACTGAGCAGCGTCAGGTGGGCTTTTCAAATAAATCACGTTTTATGCTTCATTAGGCACATGGCGGTTGGTTCGTCGGTTCAGGACGGAGCAGGGTGTGTAGGTATTCCCTGGGCGATGTCATCGATCTGGAAGGTACCATGGGTACTATGGATCAATATGCAGTTTGTTTATTCTGGCGACGATGGAATGTACCAGCAGGACAATTTAACGTGTTAGACAGCTCGCAGCGTAAGTGTGTGGTTAGAACAGTACCAGGACAACACAGACGTTTTCTGAGTATCGTACCACGTCAAAATGCAAAACACTTTACTGGAGAAATCAGCGCTTCGTCCAACGTTACGGTGGCCTCCTTCTGGGTCCTAGACCTAGAAGAAAGCCATTGTAACCATGACCGAAACGTTGGTTTCCACAGTAAGGTTTTTTAAATTATGACTCGGTACGATACTCAGAAAACTTTTATGTCAACTGACTGTGGCCGCGGAAGCCTACCTAATTCATCTATATCTACAGATTACCCCGCAAATCACTGGAAAGGGTTCATCGAACCACCTGCACAATAATTCTACGTTATTCCCATCTCTAATACAGACCGGAAAATATGATTACCCATATCTTTCCGTGTGAGCTCTGAT